>NC_050516.1:13587288-13592099 GCF_002922805.2 Oryzias melastigma | reverse complement strand
ATTGTTTATATTTTGAAGCCCAATGAGGCAAATCTCTTTGTGATTTTGGGCTATATAAATAAAATTGAATTGAATTGAATTGAAAAGTTTATGTAAATGTGTGGGCTTTGCCATTCCAAACACACGTCGCTGTTTTTTGGTTCAGCACACCAAAACCACTTTGACTGAGCACACCTTACAAGATAAACCAGGATGAACGTTGACCAATCAGGGACTCAGATTTGGTAGTAATGATGGATGACCTCCCTTTTCATTCGTGAATGCATCAACTAGGGATGTCGCGATCACGTGATTGAAAATTATACCTCATCATGTGGTTGATGACTGATTAGTATCGGATATTTCATTTATTCCTATTATGAGCAGCACTTTATACTTCAAGCTTATTATTATGGATAAATATTCCACTAGAAATCTGCAATCATGAACGAATTACAACAGGTTATTGCCATAAAGCGCAGCAGAATAAGGCAGCTGTTTAATCAGGAGGCTAACAAAAACAGTTCAGTCTACCTGGCAAGATGATCTCTGATTTAGACTTTTGGGACTCTTTTAAAAACGCTTTAAACTGACAATAAGTGTCTTTATTGGTTTGTCTCAACACAAACAAGAGCCTACAAATGCATTTCAATAGAAAAAAGGATCAGGTTTTGTTTCTTGTTAGCTGCTAACAATGCTAAGTACTATCTCTGTGATGTAACCCCTTAAATAAAAATAGGGGACAACCTGAATCTGTTTGGTAAATTTGTTCATGTTTTAAATGCATTACAAAAGTATCTGATCTGGACTCAGTATCAGCAGGTACTCATAATCAAATGACTCAGAATTGGATCTGGCCTAATAAACTTGACCTTCGTCCTGTGGGACATCCCTAGTGCCAACCGTTTGAAAATTGATCCTGGAGGAGAAATTAATAACTGTGGTTTGTGCCCGGCCCGAATGATATGACGCCAAGTCTTTTTGTATCAGAATAGACCTGTGAAAGAAACAAAGCACCACGCCTTTGCCAACTGTAGGTGGCAGATGTGCAAGTATCGGGTAGTGGCGTCTAGTGCGAATATCATGGACTAAATGTGTGTTCAAGAATCACATGCCCAGTGTGAATGTAGAAAACAAGACTAAAGATTTCTTGTCAGTGAAAACAAAGGATGTTTAAAGGTATTTGAAAACTCACAATGAAGTAAACCTCGGCGTGCTTATTTTTAGCATGATTATTAAAAAAAAAAAGGAAACAACAATTACTAAAATGCAACATCATACAAAAAATAAATAAATAAAAATAAAAAAATAAAAGTTCCCTCTGTGGATTCAGGTGGAATCAATAAATTCCATCTCTCCCACACTTTACTGAAACACACATTTCATTTTTCCTCTCTGTCACTTTATTAAAAAGCGGAGCAGCTCTTGCATCAGCTACTGCACAGTTTCTCTGAACTTCTTTCAGTCCACGTAGGTAGAAGCAAAAATATGTATGTATGTATGTATGTATATATATATATATATATAAGGCATTCATTGGGGGCTGCACGGTGGCGCAGTGGTTAGCACTCTTGCCTCACAGCGAGAAGGCCCCGGTTCGAATCCCGGCTGGGACCTTTCTGTGTGGAGTTTGCATGTTCTCCCCGTGCATGCGTGGGTTTTCACCCGGTACTCTGGCTTCCTCCCACCACGCAAAAACATGCTTTGTAGGTGAATTGATGACTCTAAATTGCCCCTAGGTGTGAATGTGAGAGTGGATGTGTGTGTGATTGAGGCCCTGCGACGGACTGGCGACCTGTCCAGGGTGTACCCCGCCTTCGCCCTTCAGTAGCCGGGATAGGCTCCGGCACCCCCGCGACCCCGAAAAGGGAAGAAGAGGTCAAGAAGATGGATGGATGGATGGATGGATGGCATTCATTGAGAATCTTCCAAATCAGTTGAGTTTAAGGATAATTGACTTCAGTCATTCCAGTGG
Source organism: Oryzias melastigma (assembly GCF_002922805.2). Taxonomy (NCBI): domain Eukaryota; kingdom Metazoa; phylum Chordata; class Actinopteri; order Beloniformes; family Adrianichthyidae; genus Oryzias; species Oryzias melastigma. Next base: position 13,590,145 of record NC_050516.1, on the reverse strand, counting down.
ACCAAATGGAAGGTGGCTTTGATGTGGACAGACGCTACAACCACTTTCTCTGTCAAAATCTTATTTTGTAGCAAAAAATATAGCGGTAAATTGATAAAATAGCAGGATAAAATATTTAGCTAAATCAAATTGTTCTGAAGAAAACTCTAGCTAATTTATTACAAAAGAAATTATAAAAGGGTTAGGTAATGTTATAACAACTCAATAGGGTATGAAAATGTGATTTGACATTAACACAACTGTTAGTGATGGGTGTCCATGGTCCAGTACTGATAAAACAGTCTCAAACTCAGTTACTCTCTAAAAAATGGGTTGATTGTGTTCTCTTTTGCTTCAGACAAAAAGCTATTTTGTCCTTTCATATTCATTTAAAATACTAAGATCAATTTGTTCACATTTCATTTCATTTAATTTTTTAATTTTACCAATATGTTTAAAACAACTTGTTATCAAGATTAATTAACCTAAGATGCATTTTAACATTGACTTTAGTGCTGAGTTCCTACCAGAGGTGTCTCAAGTCTTTACTGCTTCTCTGCTGCATCATAACAAGGCACAGGTGTGTCCAATGAAGTGATTGGGAGAAAGGAGCGCTTCTTTTGGTCACAGGCGCCGTTTGGCCGAGTGGAAATATTAAACCCTATCATTTCTCTTTGAACGCTGCACACGTCTTTGGGTCTTTAGTTTTGTTATTGTCAGTCATTAATTAACTGATGTTGATTTGGTCATTTTTATGTCTCTATGAAAATTGTGCTTGTGTTTTTCATCTGTCTTTGTATTATTGATCATGTGTTGTAACAAAGGACACTGGTTCACAGGTGGAAAACCGTATCTATTCCTGTTTATCCACCTTGTGAAGACCATGGTGTCTCATGGTTAAAAGCTTTGTTAATGGAGGTAGGACCTTCAGTGTGCTTCAGTGTGTTTGTGGTTTCCTGTGTCTTTTGAGCAGAGCTTACTCACCATTAAACTCTTTGTCAGCCTTTAAAATCTTTCATCTAACACATCAAACCCACATGTGTAACTTAAAATAGGAAAGAAAAAAACAAAAAAAACTAGTGTCAACTAATTCAAGTTTTTTCTGACAGCTTGTTGGATTCTGGCCTCATACCATCTGTCACTTCCAACTGAGATTAGAATAAGTGCGTGTTCTACTACTGCTTTCACTTTGAAAGTCAGATGTTCCATTTCTAATTAAAATGTTTGTTTAAATAGCATCTTATTAAAAAAAAAAAAAAGCAGTTTAATTCCTTACAGTTTTGGGTTCCTTTTGCTTAAAGACCCACTCCGATCATTTTTTTGATCCTTTTTACAAACGTTACCAATGATCTTTTGATTAAATTTATGCTGTTTTTTCACCTACCCCTGATTCACAATGATTTAAATCAAGAAATACTAAGAAATGCAATTTTACTTTTAATTTTCCACATATATGTCCTCCACAGTCAGAAAAAAACCACAAGAACATATTATAAAAATACAATTTCGTCAGAGGGGGGTCTTTAAGCTCCAGCCATTTTACTGGTATGAAGTTCTTTTGTTTTTCTTTGTCATATGTTGTCATGTTAAGTCAAATGAAGCTTTGCTTTTTCTGTCTCTCTCTTTACTTTGGCTTTACTTGAATATCAAGACGTAAAAGTTTTCAGAATTTGTCAGCACTCTTGCAATTGCACAAGATTTTTAATTGTAACCAGCTTAGCTACTGTCTGTATTATGTATTCTCCATCAGTGGTTTGGGTTTCTTACGGGATCTGAACTAGGGCCATCCTACTGTGAGTGCTAACCACTACACCATTGTGCAACCTCACCAAAACAAACAAACAAAATAAAATAAAAAATAAAAAATCTAATGTTTTTGGCTTTTTGAGACAGATTGACACTTTTTTTTTTTTAAATCAGGAATAAAAAAAAAAAAAGTAAAAAAAAAAAAAAGTGCTCCTCCAAGTTAAGGTGGCTCAGGCATCTAATCTGAATAACTACTGGCATGCACCACTGTGTAAAGCCTCCTGGGATGTGTCCACTCCCACATAGAAGTTGAAGGGGGTGGGCGGGGAGAAGGAGGTCTGTATATCTTTACTATTATTGCTCCCTGCGATCTGGTCTAGGATGGATGGATGGGTACAAAACAGATTCCAAAGGCTTAGGTGTCACCAATGACTAGTAATTCTCCCTTTCAAATCAAGAATCAACTTAAATATTTTACAGTAAGTAAAAGAAGGTCTGGTTTCCTTCATTGGTTTTAAATACATTTAGTCATCTGATACAGATAAATGCCTGCAGTTCATCATCCCGTGAACAAACAAGATGGTGGGAGAAGCAGCAGCGCTCTCCTCAATCCTGCTAAATTATCCACACAGTGCTGCACTGAGCTAGATATCATTACCTCTTTTTTCCCCCTCTCCTCCAGGACAAATTCTGCTGCCATGCGCTTCCTAATCATCAAAACAAGAAGCTTTGCACTGTGAGTCACTGGTAAACAGAGGGAAAGAGGTTGGAAATTACTGAGCTGAATTTAAAAAAAAACATGAGGTTTCCTTGCTTTTTTGCACAAATGAGCTCGTTCTGCTGGAGGAGGAGGTGGCACAGTGGAGCCGTTTTCAGAGGAGGATGCTCGCACTCATCCAGAAATGCTGAACCCTACGTGGAGAACACGGCTACAGTCAGATGTTTAGCCGGGTGGAAGCACATGTTTGTAGTGTGTTCTTTTTTGCTTGGTTTATTTTTCAGTCCTGTATTGAATTTACCTTCATTTTGTATTTTTATAGAGTTTAATTTTGTAAATCTTGTCACTTTTTTGCCCAAACTACCATTGTTTACTTTGTTTATTGGCTTTTTCTGTTGCCTCCTTTTCCAGCTC
>NC_050516.1:13549509-13587253 GCF_002922805.2 Oryzias melastigma | reverse complement strand
AATTTAGCGGCACTGAACATCTGCCTCCCTCTTTGCACTTTGGATTTTGGCACCAAACCTTATTCCCAATAACAGCAATGTCAGCTCCACTCAAACGTGAATGGAAACGACATCAGAGTACCAGAGCTGTGAATTTTAATCACAGAAGTTGTTAAAAGTCCTTCCCGTGAAACCAGCTGTGGATATGTCAATATAATTAGCCTCAGGTGAAGGGGAAAACAAGAAGCCAATTATTATGATTGATTATTAAAACTAAGGGGACAAACCAACAGTATCACCTGCTGCATATGTAAAATCCTTTACAAAATACATAAATCCTGGGCACAGAACTCCATGGTTTGTTTCTGCACGTGACTCACTGTCACTTTTGCAAGGAAATCAACTGAGAATCCAAGGAGGATGAACACAAACTCAATTGTTACAGTCGAACCAGCCCCTGCTTGTATTTGTTCATCTACAGACTAAATTCTTTGTACAGCATTTTTAAACCATAAGTTCTTTTGTTACAAATGAAGACAGGAAAAAATGTCTGTAAGGATTGCAAAAACTTAGGAAAAATATTTTCGATTAGTCTTTAAGTGTCAGAGGGGCTCCAACAGTACTCTCACATTGGCTCCCACATTGAAGGAGCCAGAAAGTGTAATACTATGTTCACTCCAGGCTCCGCAATGCACGGTAGAACTATTGCTTTCAATGAAAAGTTGAAATAAAGAGTTTTTAATATGAGTGTTTTGGTCTTCCACGTTTAAAACTCTCACATTCTTGTGTAGATATGCAAGTTTCTACATCTGTTTTGGGGCTCTTCAAATTATTGAATGCTCACTGAGAGTTAAACCAGTTGAACTTTGAACAATCAGGGACTTGTATTTGGCAATGAAGTATGAGTAGCATCCTTTTCAAAACATGGAATTGCCAAGCGGTTAAAAATTGATCATGGAGGAGAAATTAATAATTGTGGTTTGTGCCTGGTCAGAATTATATGAAACCAAGTCTTTTATATATTGGAATTTAGGTGTGAAAGAAAAACCCTGAAGGAAGATTCATGAGATTTCTACGACATTTACATCTTCAACATTTAGCAGCAAGCCTTTTCCTGTGATGGTGCATTAACACCGAATGCGATTCGTGCAACAAATAACTGTGCCCCACCCCTCTTTTGCCGCGCAGTGAATTCGCTGCTCGCCGCCTGTTAAATAATATGTTCCTGACGCTGTGGCCACATGTGGGAGGAGCTACCAGCTTTGTCTTTGGAGATCTTACTTAGAATGAATGGAAGACCCATACAATGTCGAGGAATAAGATTTATTTATTGTGAAAAGTTCTACCAAACCATCACCAATCATGTGTCTATGGCCCGATCCGAATACTCCCCTTCTCACTTCCCCTTAGCCCTCCCCCTTGATTTGAAGTGGCAGTTGAAGTCAAAGTTGTGTATGGAATTATTATTTTTTACGCTACACATTCCAAACAGAGGGGTCCAAAGTCCGCTATCGCGAGAGTAAACCGCGCCGCGCTACGAAGCGCTTTTCTTCACTTTGGTACGCTCTGAACCACAGATGTTTACATTTAAACATCAGTAATAACTTTATGTTACAGTGTGACCTTTTAAATTTATAAAACTGCTGTTGTAATGTATATTCGAGCGCTGGAAGCTCCGCGCTAGCTTATCGGTGATTTGGATGACGTCACTGAACGAAACTCACGTCGGAAATATTTTTTACCACCCTCAGTTTGGAGCAAGCACGGAGGGAAAAACGAAGGCGGAGGGCTAAGTGGTAGTGAGTAGGGATAGTATTCGGATCGGGCCTTAGCTTAAGTTATGATTATTATTAAAACATTTTCCTGTACAGGGGAATGTGTCTGGATGACAGCCACTTCTGCAATGTTTTTGTGTCTCTGTGGTTGAGATTGAAGTCTCATTGTTTCGTATTAATCTGAGGGGGGAAATAAAATTAGGAGACCTTTTTCCTTTTTTTAATGTTTCGATGAGACCGGAGCTGGCAACCCCTGCAGCATCTCGCTGTCTGCAGGCATATAGAGTGCCTGAGCTCCACCACAGGAGCGAAAGCCACTGATCTTTTGGGCACCGATTGGGTTTTATGCAGTTCCGGTGCCAAAGCGGTTCTCTGGTTCTTGCCCCACGCTCCACGGTCCACGGTTCCGACTCTCAGCTCCACTTTCTGCAATCTTCAGGTATTTACTTTTTGGCTGTGCCGCTCGATTCGCACCTCGCACCTGATTCTAATTGCAGAAGGTTTATTAGCTAAGCACATTCTGAGGCCTTTTTTGGGCTATAGTTACAAAATAGGGGGCCAAAATGCCTTGAAAGTTAAACCGGGGTAAACTTTAATAAATCAGCAATTTGGTAGTGAGATATGGATGACATCTCTTTTAATTCATAGAATTACCTACAGGTTGAAAAGGAGAAATTAAATATTGTGTTTTTGGAAATTTGCATTTTTGTGCATAATTTGCAGATTCGCTCCACTTCGACAATTCTCATCAAGCTTTTTCCAGGTGTGAGAACACGCACTAGTATAGGTAGAAACAATTGACTGTATAAACACTGGACATATCAACCCCTCTCTCCTCGTGTTCTAAACAGGAAGTACCTGCGGGTTCCATGAAGGTCAAAATCCCATAGACTTCTACTGAGAAATAGATAATTATTTCTCAATCCTTTTATTTGTCAGAGTAACCTTAATGTTTTCCAACCAACCTGCCATTGAAGATCCTTATTGTCAACACTCATTATCCTTTTTGTCCTTATTGTACTATTGTCACACTTGATCCAAATAATCAACAGCAGATAAGACATGTTTCTGGAAAACCAGCAGGAGGCTGGCCCTCGAGGACTTTGGACACCCCTACGCTAGCCTACTGGTGGCTCGCTCTGTTGTAGACGTTAAAGTCCAATTTTCTGTCCAAACTTCCCTCTGCTTTTCTACATTAGCAATTTTGTGGTTTATTAAGGATTTGCTGCCTTTTGCAGGTCTTTGCAGATCTTTTCTGTATGTTCAGGCCCAAAGCTCCTGCATGTTGGGACACAGATTAGAAATGTCCAGCAAACACGTTTCCTTCAAAGTAAACGTTGGCACTGAGCATCAGCAGTTCAATTATGCTGCTTTGTGACAGAAACTGTCGGTCCCAGTTTGACACCTACACCTCTGCCTGTGCAGACCTCTTCAGAAGTACTTATAAACCCAGAGAGGCGGCAATCTGTGCCGAGGGTTCACTAAAACACGAACTGACTTTGTTGTCTTTAAAGCGCGAGAAGCTCAAACGTGCCGTCACATCCAGAAGCTTTTCATCTGAGTCACTGTGGAAGGATAAATCTTTCTTCTAGAAGAACATTTCATTCCATATATATGGTTAAGAGATAACAGGAAAGCTCCAGCACTGCTTTCATATCTTACAGCAAATATAAATAGAATTAGACAGAATATAAAAGGCAATTAAGGCCCCATTCTTCTTTTGCTCTTTGATCCGTTCTCAGGTTTTCAAAAGAAAAATAGTGAAAAGAACAACGTATCAAGATTTATTAAAAAGAGGTTTCAGCTTTGTTTTGTGACACAATGATAAAGTAACCTCAGCAGATCTACGCGCTGTAGAAGGAAGCAACTTAGAAAACATTTACTTTTCTCTGTTAAATTGATTATTTTAGTGACAAATGACTTTGGCACAAAGTAGAAATTACTCTGGCCTTTTTTGCTACCTGCCCACTGTTTTTCACCTTAGATATTTTTAAAAACAAAATTTATTGGTTGTTCTAAAGCAACAAAGAGTGACACTTGCATATAACCATAATCTATCATATATTGTTACTAATATTGTTTTTTCCCTCCAAGTCTAGCTAATCAGCTGAAGTACGTGAGAAACATAATTTTCTTTGAACAAGGACAGAGGAAGCTCTGTGTTGAGGTATTCCAGTGTGTTTAGAACACACAAGCAATGATTTTAAATAAAAAATAACAGCATTCATGCACAGGGAAGCTTTGGGGTGCAGTGTTCTGACTCTGCAGCACATGGCGGGCAGAGCATTAAGCCACATGTCTTGGTTTGGAAGAGCTACCAGTCAAGCAGCTGATGCACAGATGGGGGAGTTTATGTTTAGGAGTTTAGGTGTTTGAGATCAGGTGGGAAAAGACCTGGACTTTTTGGGAGAAAAGGAGCTTGCTTCACATTGGGTTTCCTTCTGATCATTTAAGATGTGGGGTTACTGTTGTCTTCTGGGAAAACAATCTACATCTAGGTCTGTTCCAAAGCCAGTTTACTTCACCCAACAAGTCGGGACCGGCTCCGGAGCCTCATGACCCCAAAAGGGAAACAGCGGATCGATGGATGAAACCACTTCACCAACTAGTGCAGTATTTTAAGTTGTTTCTGAGTATCTTGAAAAAGAAAAAAAATAAACTAAAAGAATTTTTTTTACTAGACTAGAAGGTTTTTATCCCAAAGAAAATCGACATGCAAGTTTTCACTCATCCAGGCAAAATATTTCAGATTCTACCATTGACTGTGAATAAAAACTGGACTGAGTTATCTCTCTCCCCTTGCGTTCCAAATATGACATTTTTACTGGTTCCATAAAATCAAAAACCCATAGATTTCAATCGTAAAATTATCAGTTATTGTTGTCATTTTTTTGTCAGAATAATCATTCTTGCTCTGTTTTACATGTTATTGCTAATCCTGATTTCTTATAACTTCAACTTAAACTTTAACTTCAACTTTAATGCTTTTACTGTAAGACTTTCTAAGACACTGTGGTAACCCTGGATTGAAGCAGGAAGTGAGCCATTTTCTATGGGTGACATCACACTCAGTCCAGTTCTCATGTACAGTCAATCACTTTTACCCTTCCCCAATCACCCCAAGTCTCTAACAGCTCTCTATTGAATTGTGCTCATCTGTTACATCTGTTTATTTGTGGAAGTTGCAAACCACGAGGACAACCCTTTTCTCTCTGTGAGTGTAATCATCTTCCTCTGTTCTTCACCAATCATGCACACGTGGACTCTCAAAGAGCGTATTAGTCAGGTCTGGCAGTGTATCATCCCGGCGAGGCCTGAAGTCCTCATTACAAAAACCAACAGCGCACAAACACACACACGCACACACACACAGAGCAGTGCGGCTGCAGTAACGCTCAGCAGCAATACTTCAGTGTGATGAGGCTATTACAGGAGCATAAATTCAAGCGAATGAGACGTCAGGATAATTAGCTTCCATAAAGCACACGGGGGAAGCACTCCACTGCGACCTGTCACATCAGGAGGATTTGTGGAAGCAGCAGTCAGGCCTCCATGAGTCACAGTGACGGTGACCTCTGAGTGTTGGCCCGCTCTGAACTGTCACTGATACACAAACATCACATGTGCAGCTGTGCCCCCCCCTCCTTTCATTCTAATCGGAGAAGCACTCCTCTTTGTGTTTTTTTGTTTTTTTTTTCCCTTGTTTTGTGTCGGAGCCAGTGACTCAAAGAAACAATGAACAGAGAAGGCTGGCTCTGTACTGGGGAGCTTTTGAAGCTGGACAATGCACAATACAGTGCTGAAAAAAAAGGTTTTTCGCTGAGTCAGATGCTTCTTGTTTTTTGTTTGTCCCTCTTGTATTAATTTTTTAAAAGATTTAAAGAACTTTTTAGTTTCAGTTCATTTTTATATGTTTTTTTTGCCATTTTTTGGTAAAAATGTCGCCACCTGTTGCCATTTGTATGCGCTGGAATTACATTGATTGCATAAACGGTCAAAGAGTTTAGGTAGTCAAGAGAATGTCAACACTGAGCTAATGCTCTGGTATTAATTAGGTATTATTGGTTTAATATAAAAAGACTTCTGCCTCTATGGTACTTTAAACAAAAATGTTGTAGACTTTTACATGCATGTAGAAAGCATGTGTGATAGAATTGCAAGCTTTGTTACAGCGGAATAGAAAAACTGAATTTACTAGATTTCCTGTTTAAGTTATAACAATTAGTGACTAAAGAAGCTCAAATATAGGAATTTTATGCATCAATACTGTCTCAGAAAATGTGAAGGAGCACTCTGAATGAGGAAGTCTTTTTCTTTTTTTTTAAATCTAAGATGCATGACCTGAAGTTTAATTTTTAATAAAGTTGCTGTAATATATATAAAAAATGCAGTAATATTTTAAGACATTTCTCATTTCTGACAACCCTCTTATCATACCTGGACTGCAGAGTTTTTTGGGGTTTTTTTGCCTCAACTTTCATGTCTGACCACTGTTTATGTGTGTAAAGATTTTTGTTGCTGAGGCTTCATTGTCAGATGCAGCTGCAACATGTTGCATTTTGAGGGTTTTTTTTTTTTTGTAAATGCCTGAACAAGTTCCAAACAAGACCATTTTTAGTGCACATAGTAAAGAAGAAGGGGAGATTTTCTAATGAAATGACAATTGTTGAGGGTCAATCATTCATTAAAGTACATCTTAGACTGCTGACTTGAGGGGTCGTCAAAGGGAATCATCTAACCTTTTCCTCTGAATCCTTCTCCATCACACCAACCACCCTTATAACCTCCTTAACTCCATCCATGATCTTCCTCTTTGGTCTTCCTCTAGGCCTCTTTCCAATAGGTTCAAACCTCAGCATCCTTTTACCAACATTATTACTGTCCCTCCTCTCAACATGGCAACCTGAGTTTCTCCTTATTACACCTAAATGCTCTGCTTTGCTGCTGCTGACCGTCTTACTTCTCATTTCCAGAACAAACCTCCACCTCTTTAGATGTTACTCAACTTTCTCCATTCTCCCACCACATAAACCACATGACCATTAGGATAGCATGTCCAGCATCTATGATACCCAAAAGGTTCTGAAAAAACAAAACAAAACAAAAAGCCAAGTAGAGGAGGCTAATTGGACATGAATAGAGTCTGCTGTCCCCAACCTCCTAACATCTATACAGATGTAGCAGTGATGCGATTATCTACAATTGTATTAATGGCAATTACTTCAAGGTAGTGTCGTCACAGTTGAAATGGTGTACGTATAAATCTTCAACTGGATTCATTTCTGCCTTTTGGTTTTCCTTGGTAAATGATATGAGTATCATGTGCAGCTGCTTATCTTCTTTTATCCAATAAATCTAAAAATGATTTTTTAGCATTCTGGTGCGTAAAACCCCAAAAATGAATATATACTTTCACTTTCGTTGTAACAGTTTTAGTGTATCTGTATCTGACTTTGTGGGTGAATCCCAGAGGAATGAAGTGATAATGACAGCCCCCCCCATATACATACACACACACACACACACACTAGTCATGTAAGTCTACAGTCTCCATGGAGCAGCACCATGCAAGGACAGCTGTGATCCATAATTAATTCACAACTGTAGGAATGTAACACAGAAGATGAATCACTTTAATACTGCAAAATATATAAATAAAAGAAGAGAGAGAATACGATAATATAGGGCTGGGGAGGGGGGTGCCGGTGGGGGAGGAGAGAGGAGTGAGCGGGAGGCGAACCACGGAGACACAAAAATTCTAGTGCATGTTAAAATCAGAGGGGCTGGGCGACATGAGTGGGCAATCCTGTTTTTCAGTATCAACAGCGAGCGCAAACAAGCCCGGCTGACTTTCCCTCACCCTCCTTCTTCCACATCATTAACCTCCTCTTCCTCTCACTATTTCCCTGACTGTAATTTATGCGTAAAGAGCTGCTCTCACTTCCTGTGTAACTTCCAAGGGTTTTAGATCACAACTTGGGAAGAAGGGAAAACATGTAATCATCTCTATTAAAGGATGAGAAATAATATTTTCCATGTGTCATGGTGTCTGCAGATGGTAGTCTTGTCATTCATGCATTTGCTGTTTCCTCCACAAACTTAAACATAACTGAGATGCTGAGAGTTTGCAACAAATTTCACTAAAGTGTAATGATAAATTCTCACCAGGCATGTGATCCATGTGCTAGAACGTGGTAAAAGGGTGTTTATGTTATTTTTTTTTTCCATTGAGAACAAAAAAAAAAGAAAAGAAAAGTGGGTTAGCATATGGTGCTCATATTGGACAGTCACATGTATCTACACTTGGAAAAGACTTGGTGCATCCAAAATCTTCCAATAAATTCTGCTGGCTTCTCCTTACCTCTCCAATTGTAGGGGCATTTGGATTTGGAGGTGTAGGGATGTCAGAAATAGTTTTTTGAAGGGGAAACCAAAGCAGCAGAGCACTCTGTATCCCTCCGCCCAGAGAGTGTTCAGCGTCACACGGTTTCCTTACATGGGTGTACTTTGAAGCACAGAAGTTTCCATGTAAATCTAAGTAACAACTTTTTATTTTAGCGTGATTTTTTAAAGTTACTAAACGGATGCTATGTATTTTTCAAGCACAGACAGCTGGGTCCTAACATAGATGACCGGCAACTTTTGATGATGTCATCGAGTGAGAGTGACATCCAAATTTGAAGACATTATTTTTCCATAAATCTCCGTTTGGAGGACTAAATTTAGGGATAGGGAGAAGCTGTGCAGTCAGCTGTGATGTCATATAATTCCGGCCGGGCACAAACCGTATTTATTAATTTCTCCTCCATGATGAATATTCAACCTTTAATGATTTGCACTTCCGTGAATTAAAAGAGAACCAAATGTGTCCATGGAATTCATATCACATGGACAAAGCCTTGATTGAATTAATTAAAAACTTCTCAGAACTCTAAACGTGTTTCTGATTAAATATCTCTATGTCCAAATTTATTATTTTGACTGACTATTTTTAAGCTAAAAAAATGTCAGAATCACAGCATTTACCATGGTTCTGTACTACAAAGGAGACTGTTTTATAAGACGTATCGTCAATGAGTGGTCTATATTTGTGCTCTAGTCTCAAAGGACATTAAGTGAGATAAGAGTGAGATCAATCTATCTGTCACTCAGACATTTGTAACTACATGTTTGCCACATGAAAGCGTTAGCCGAGTTAGCATATTCAAAATAGCTGTAACTCCCAAACTTGTTTGCAAAATGTAAAATAGAAACATACTGATGCAGCAAAAAACAAACTTTGCTGTGACTACAGTAACTCCCAACCTAATAACAAAGTCCGACCCCGATACATGTTAGCCATGCTAGCATATTTTCCATATTTGAAACGTAAAAAACATTTTAACAGTAATTCATTTTAACAGTAATTCATATATAAGGTGCCCCTGATTATAAAGGAAACTGCTGTTTTCTTGAAAAAATTACAAATTCAGCATCTCTTATAGAGTGGAAAAAATTGTAGTATTTATTATTTAATATTTTTCACTGCAGACAGTTTGTTGAATTCCATAACAAATGGAAATTTCAACCAAAAAGTCTGGACATGTTGTGAGGGATGGTAATGCTGGATATCCAGTTTGGGATTCTCACCTTTAGTTCTGTTCCGAGATTCAGTGCAGGCCTAATGATAGAAGAAACAAAAGAGAGAGAAGGATGGATCAGGACGGCAAAAAGAATGATCAAGAAAAAGAAATGGGTTTGGAAAGGAAGTATAGATTATGATAGATTGTGGACTAATGTGTAATTTGGTTTACTTTTATTTAACATGTTACTTTTTGATTCCTTTATTTATAACATAATAATCATCCATTAACTTAGGTCCTTATTTTTGCTTTAATATGTTGATTTCTCAACATTTTCATCTCTTTATCTTAGAACTGTGAGATGTTCAGTTTTGTCAGACACCATGCAGCCTTAAAGTTTCTTCATCCCTTTTGCTCTTCACCCTGGTTGTTTCTTTTATCTGTTTGTGTCCCTCTTTACTCTCGCTCTTTGTCTCTCTGCTGAGATTATTCACAGAGCTGCGGTTCAACGCCGTGTGCCCCGAGGCGCGCAGTCTGTGCTGAATTCACAAACTCACAGCAGGAACATGCTGGGAAATGTTTGGTTCTTCACCAGTTTGCGTCAAAGCTCAAGTTTCTTCAAACTACAAGCTCTCACTTTCCTTCTTTCTTCATCTTCATCAATGTCTTCTTCCTTCCTTTCTTCCTCCGTGACCCAGTTTTAAAATCCAGCAGCTTTTAATCAGCCAAGTCTCCATCCGTAAAAACAAGACAACTAAGTGGGGGCACACATAACTTCTGTTTGGCAAATATTGCAGTCTGATTTGTTTCTAAACTTTGGGTAAAAGCTTTGATTAAGGTTATGTGTTACTCTGCATTCTGTGTAGAAACAAAAAAAAAGTTTGATGAGAAGTTCATCCAAAACTTTGGCCATCAGGCCCCTTGACTGTATATAGATAACTGGACTGAGTGACATCCCCCCACCAACACCACCAATAGGAAGTACCTGCTGGCTCCAAGAAGCCAAAATCCCAAAATGCTCTGCTATCTTTTTAAATATCTTCTTGCTAATCCTGATATTTTTGCTGTAGCACAAGTTATATACTGATCAATCAGATACCTCAACAAAAATAGGTGATTTCATGTCAAACATTCAGACCATTTGATTGACAGATTCTCCTGAGACCACTTTCAGTGGAAGAGGTGTGGCCTTCTAACATGCTCACTACTGATTGGACAGAGTTGTTAAGATTGACATGGACCAATTACGACTTACTGAGGATGTCTGGTTCCAACATGGTGACAGATATTGTGGTAAAATGGCGAATTAATTGACTTCATTTTGGTTGAAATCGAAACAAAGCCCTTTTCCATGGATGATGTCTTACTTGATCAGTCCAGTTGTCTATGTACAGTCAATGATCAGGCCCATATGTCCTTTCCTTGGTCACTGAGACCTTATAAAACGTATGTTTTGTGTCGTAAATTATGTTATATTTTTGCACTTCCAAAATTAAACTTTCGTTATTCATAGCAAAAATGAACGTTGGTTTTATCCGATGTGCTATCATGTTGGAATGCTACCCTATATAATATTTTACATTTTTAAAGTACAACAGAAGTTTTTTTATTTTAAGATCTGGACCAGTTTCTCGCTTCTTTGATTTTTTGCCGCAAAACTGACATGCCGCGGTGCTGTGTAAAGCTTGCATTCCCTTGGAGAGGGACAAATGTCAGAAGTAGAGATGACGGAGGCGATGGAAACATTTTGATTGACTAACAAACATTCTATGTTTTTGTGCAACATAACAGAGATGCACAACAGTTAAATTCACTTTTATTGACTTTGAAAGATAAATATTGCCACAAGACAAAATTACAAACCAGCAATCCGATTAACTCATTTGATCTCATTTAAATCAAAATGAATCAAATGAGTCTTTCTTTCTATAGTACTTTTTTTTTTTTTTACAAAAAAGTGCACTAAAGTGCCTGTAGTGCCATCATCTTCTTATTTTGAGATCAGTTTGGTATCAGCTCGTGGTATGTTATGCTGCTGCAAACATTTTAGCTTTTTTATCAATAATTCTGAGGGTAAACTCTTTAAATCATTGACTTATTTCAAGCATGGGCCACACCTGGACACATTGTTGATGTTAACATGATGAACTTCTTAAAGTCCCCCTCTGATGAAAATCATGTCTTTGAGTTTTTCACATGCAAGTGTGGCATTTTCCTATTGAAATAGAAAAAATGTAAGAAGAAATAATTTCATTCTTGCATTATAAAGTTTTTCTCCTTTTAAATCGCTGTCAATCAAACTCTGTTTGAATGAATGAGACTTCTATACGTCACAACAGCTCTGCTGCACATGCACTAAACCCTTCATCTGGCCCGGCTAGCGTGTCTAGCTCAGGTGCTGGACAAGAGAAGACGGCATCTTCCCAATGAGGCGCCGTTCACATTTCCGTGGTCAAATCAGCCGTGACTGGAGTTTTTGTGTGAGTTTCATACAATACTTACAGCAGCAGGGCTGAGAACGCTCACAAGGCTTCTTGATGAGACTACAGAAATGCAAATCAATGAAAGATCATTTTGATGTTAGCTTTCATAATTTTCCCAGGGATTCTGCTCTGAGAAACTAATGGATTGAATGTATTGATCACAGCAACGTCGATAAACATTTGATAATTAGCTAAAAGAGTCTTTGGTGAACTGGAAGGAGAAAGAATCAGGATTTGGACATCAGTCCATGAAGATCTTCACTTCCTCGCCCGAGCTGACATCAGCCTCAAAATGATCCAGCTGGACATTACTGACATTGCTTGACTTTATTATGTAGCAGCGATGAAAATGCATGCTAGCGAGACACAGAGCTATCATAATCAGACAAGGGGATCAGGGGCGGAGCTGCTCAGCTCCACTCCAAAAGCCACGCCCCCTCAGAGGAGATTTTGGAAACAGAGGCTTCAGATCAACATGAAAAATTGCTTTTTAAGACATGTAGGTTGTGCAATTTTGGTTAAAAATATCATAATTAAAATGCTACTGGGAATGTTTTTTTTCATTAAAAAAACTAGTTAAAGTTAAGATACCATTAGTTGTCATGCTCCTAGGTGTGTGAAACTGGTTCTCTGTATTTGACCCATCCCGAGAGAGTGGAGAGCCGCAGAAACAGCCACGCTCTGGAAGCATCTGGTGGTTTAACCCTCCAATACAACCTCGTGATGCTGAGTGTCCAGCAGGGATGCATTGGGTCCCATCTTTGATATAACTCTTGACTTGAACTAATGACCTTCCAGTCTCAGGGCAGATTCTCTGAGCTTATCTGTTTTACTTCAGCATGTGTTCCTACCACAAGCAAACTATTAAGCACAAGGAAATTGGTCACTACTTTAGTCTTGATGAAGTACTAATAGCAAACAAAGGTGTGGTTTGTGTTTCAAAGTTGGAACAAAACTGAATTCAGACTGCAAGCTTGATATAAACCCATCCTGAACCTCGTTTTCACCATGGAGCTGTGCAGCAACCTGAGGCGGAACAACAGTCAAGTTCTTCACTCAGAAGCACACAGACGTGTCCTCACAGAGATGGAGCCAAAGGATGAACATCATCCACTCAGAGGATTTGTGCAGCATCGCTGTGATATTTGTGGGTGTACACGTAAAAAAACGCGTGTGTGTTAGTGTTGGGGGGTGGGACTCCCCCCTGAGGGAGGCGGGTCAGGGGGGCCAATGTGCAGTGGCAGAGCAGCCAAGTGTGTTTTCCTCACAGTGAGTTTCATCAAAGACGACGAGGAGTTCACTGACCGAGGAAACCTCTGCAGCCTGCTGACTTCATTAAAGGAAGATTCCACTTCATGTATCTGCACCATGTCTGTCTGTTATGTAAGCGTGGAGAGATTCAGCAAACAGGGAGTGGAGAGGAAACCACATATCCAGAGAAGTAGAGCCACTTCTGTCGGTAAATTCCTCCAATGCTGTTTTCCTCACTCTGGTTCAGTTTATGCTGTGCGATACCATCAGGTATACGTTCCTATTAGGGTTTTACTACAATAAAATGCACATCATCAAGGACAGTAAACTCCACTTTTATAGTGTGAGCAAGCCCTGTTTTATGATGCACATACGGGCTGACGTAATGACAATTTTGCAAGAATATGATTGTAAAGAAACTTGAATTTTCATTGTTGGTTTGGACTGAGTGACTTCAGTTCATATTTTGTATTCCCTGTAGTTTGCAGATTGGAAGATAAGTATGTGAAATTGCTACGTTTTTTTTTTGTTTGTTTGTTTGTTTTTACTTGACTCACAGATAAGAGCAGTTGTTTTAAGCATTGGGTGATCAAAATGCATTACACAAAAACTGTAAATCTGAGGTGAAAAATGAAATTAAACTGGAGAAAAAGATGCATTTTTGCTCGTTTGTGTCAGAAGTTACAGATTTTTTGCTCATTTTGGGGTCTGGGCAGGAAGTCATGCTTCTGTTCCACCTTTCCTGTGGATTTCATGTTGATCCGGCCTCAGGGCGGATGCTCAGTGCTCCCCGCTTGCTCCTGATTCAGACACGTGAAGTCCATTGAGAAATGAGTGCTAACAGGATGAGTCACCATCCAAACGAACCATGCGATCTGAAGCCAGCTGACCCGCAAAACATGCGCAGGTGACTCAGAGGAACAGGTAGCTGCCCGGACCTTGACAGCAGTGGCCAGAGTCAAAGATTTACCGAGTGAGACACACAGCTTCTGTTGGGCTTCAGATCGGCATGGGGGGGATGCTGTCTAATGAGACCTGCACACCTGAGGCTGATCACAGAGCAATGTTAGACAACACCAAACTGGAGTCTGATCAGCACGTCAGAGAAATCCGCTCTAATGTGATGTCAAACATCCTTTGATCCAAATTCAATCAAACTATTTCCTCCTAAACCATTCGGTTCCACCTTTAGAGGGGGTGAGGAAAACAATCTTTACAACTTTAAATAGATGAGCCTTTGGAAAAAATGATTCATACAACACAATTAGGAAGTCAATAGAGTATGGCAATGATGAAGATAAAAGCCTCATCAATCTCTGATTTGGATCCTGAACTCTGGATCTCACATTGAAACTAGAAATACAGTGTTTCCTCATTTAAAAAAAAATAAAAAAAACACACACAAAAGGGGAAATCTACAAAGTAGGATTACAGGTGTGTTTTTAAACACTTTTCTCTGATAGATATTAACATTTTTACACATATCCCTCTCCCTTTTGTAGAAAGTGAAGGCAGTGTTATAGAATGAAAACAAAGATCTGCTCATGGTTGTAGATGTATGTAGATTTAATGAATTGAGCGCACTATGGACACGAAGTACGCCACAGAGATAGACTGTGGTGGCCGTGGTGCGGCAGTTGGGTTGGTAAAGTCCTGATCGAAATCGGAAGATTGTGGGTCCCCCCCCCCACCACACACACACACACACAGCTCGCCACAACATGCTTACAGCCCCCTTTCAAAAGCCTCTGGATGTTCTACTCAGTGACTCTTGATTTAAACCACAGTCTTTTGTTCTCTTTTAAAAACAACAATTGTTTTTTTTTTTTTGGTTTTTTGCTCGAGTATTGAAACAAGGATCCAACTGAACGTACTACCTTCGATTCATGAGGCACCAGTTTTTGTTCGGTAATCACCCTTAATTTACTCTGGCTAACAACTTAAAGGAAACTTGGGGGTTTTGACTGTTACATCTTATAGGGGACCGTCTGGAAGAATGGTCTACATGGCCAACAGTCGGGTGTCATTCAGTCTTTATACCAATAGAGTAGATACTTGTGTTTATGAAGGCAGCAATTTCTCAGAGAGGTGAGAGTTGCACATGCTCACATCACACCCGAATTAATAACTCGAACCAGGAGGATTAAAGGCTCTACCCTTAAAAATATGAAATAATCACCATAATCATCACTTCCATCCATCACTTTCTGAACCTTCCAAATCCTTTTAGGGGTCACAAGGTTGCTGGACCTTAACTACTCCTGGGTAAGGGTTGAGTACACCCAGGTTACCAATCTGGCGCAGGGCCACAAATTCACAAACCTACAGCACAATTTAGAGTCACCAATTTACACATGAAGCATGTTTTTGGACTTTGGGAGAAGGTCGGAGTCATGGAGAAAACCCACAAATGCATGGAGAGAACATGCAGACGCTACAGAAAAATCTCAGCTTGGGGGGGGGGGTGTTTTTTGAAGGAGGCCACCTGCCCCCACCCTTGTAGCTCCGCCCCTGGTCAAAACACACACAAAACAGAATAGATTCCCATTTAACAGGAAGTTTAATGTTATTTAACCCTTGAACTGCCTACTCAACCAAACGGGAAATTACATTTAGAGAACACATTATTAGAAACATTAATAATAGTGTGCATTACTCCCCAAAAGCAACAAGCAGCTGATTTTTTTTGTCTTGATTGGGTAATAAAAGGCTTTAGGTTAGGTTTTGCGTCATATCATTTTTTTTCCTTTACAATTTTTAACTAAGCCGTTCTTATGTTTCTCCCCCTTGAAACCTTTTGATGTAAATTTACATCAAACTACTTCAGCTCCAAATTTACATCTACTTGAAAGCAAAGACATAATTGAAATGTTCTTTTTCATAGCTGGAAATATATTCATGAATCAAGGGGTTGAAAAGTAGCAAAATAGTATAATACAAGTGCGTTAAATGTACATAAAATCTATAGTTTAGATTTAACAAGGTAGAACAATAATATACTAAATAATACTACGTCTCTGAGAAAAGGGTTTTAGTTCTGTTTTTTTTCTTTAATCAACCTTCATACAGATAAAAAAGTGTCTTCTCCACAGACCAGCTCAAACCCTTCCCACCACTTTCAGCTTTTGCAGACGTGCACAGTCACATCCATAATAAAAGGTTTTTTTTAAAACCATAAAAAGTCAAGTCATATTTCACAAGTCGTACACTGCAGAATGAGGCATTTATAATTTAAAATGATGAACTCAACTGACATTTCAGAGGCTATAGTCAGACATGCTTCTGGGAAGGTTCTCAGTCATTTACGTTTTTTCAATGTCACTTTCTGTGTTGGACGGCAAATAGTTGAGTCACATGTAAATTTAAAAATTAATATTTTTTATTATGCTAATGCAAAAGAAAAAAATCCCACTATTGTCTGGTGCAGTGACTGCTCGAAGCTTTACAAGCTGGAAGCTTGTAGTGCAGAAGAGCCAGACCAGACGGAAAGATTTTTATTATTACTTATTTTTATGGGGAAACAGCTGAGTTACAAAAAATAGAAATGTGCACTTTACAATTTATATCACCACACAAATATTGTGGGCTAATAAAGAAGCAACTGGTGAGGTCATACATGATGCAACCTCAGAGAATTATGCATCTCTGACTCAAAGAGTCACATGCCCAACCATTTAACGCCTCAGGCTGAGTGGGACAAAACCCTGCTGACGTTTACACATATGGCGGCGATGAGACGCTGCAGTGAAGAGGGAGTGGTGTGAAAGCGTCTTTATGACAAAACTATTGTTTTCTCTGGTGTGAAATCAAGGAAATGTCAGCTGATCCCTCACGGCTTCACTTCACACCCCTGCTGGCACCACAAAGAACCTCGTCATTACGCTGAGTCAAGTTTATTCCACTGAAGGAACCAATCCGAGCATGTGCAGACAGGATGCTTTTTTTTTTTTTAATTGTTTCTCTGAATCAAAAACAAATAAATCACTAATGAAGCAACATGAATCTGACTTCCAGCCTTTAACACAGCAAACCTCAGATTCATTTTAACAGATACAGTCACTAAAAATTACAGTTTCAACAAATGCAACCAAACAATTTTAAGCCACTCAGGCCAAATCACCAGCAGCAAATTGACAAAAATGATGCTGGAAAACAAGCCAAAATACTGTCAAACTGCAACAGAGTCTATCAAAAACATATTAGGATAATCAACAGAGTTTTACTATCCTCAATTTTGCTTTTCACCACAACT
The DNA here is from genome assembly GCF_002922805.2 of Oryzias melastigma. Lineage (NCBI taxonomy): Eukaryota > Metazoa > Chordata > Actinopteri > Beloniformes > Adrianichthyidae > Oryzias > Oryzias melastigma. The sequence goes on along the minus strand of NC_050516.1, from coordinate 13,569,951 downwards.
GAATTTATAAATTAGGCAGTTTATAGCAATAAAATGACTCCATCTGCACCACCACACCTACACCCAGTACATATATTTTGCGATTGTCGCACAGATGAAAATTGGTTATACATGAATATATGTTGAAAAAGTAAGAAAAGATGTGATCTTTTACGTGAAAAATTCACACATACGCGTCATTGAGATTTTTCACGTTGACATTCAGAGCACTGGGCAGAAATCCTATTGTATCAGCACCATGGACAGCACCCACTGCAGCCCTCCTGATACTTAGCTTTTATTTAACAGTTGGATTCTCCTGTGCTCGCCAGCTCTAAGTCCACTGCATGGTGCAAGCCGAGGCAGCCCGCCATGGAGGGACTCCCACTGAAATGGGTGGGAGTCGTATTCTTGCCCCCAAGATACCCGACCCCTGCCAGGACGAGCTGGACGGGGTATGGAGTGCTGGGAGGGGGTTAAAGATCAACCGATTTATATAGCTGCCACACAATACGTGAGTCGTGCATGAACCGTGCGTGATTATTGCGCTGTTTAAATGCAATTCATTAGTGATTTGTGCATCAGTTACATAATTTTAGCAAGATATTTGCACCGTATAAGTGATATAAAAGTTAAACATTGGTGGTAAATGTGTGAAAAGTCTGTTAGACATACATGGACAAAAGGGGAACCATTGTGGAAAGCCACAGATTTGTGTATTTATCTAACAAAAATTGCTTACAATTTTGTAAGATTTACTCAATAATTACGGATATATACAATATGAATAAACTGGGTAATTCTCAACCAACCAAAAATTTTGAACATTGACATTTTTGACATTTCTTGATATTTTTGCACTGGGGGCAGGTCTACAATCTTAAAACTTTGTGTGCGCCACTTGTGTGACCCATGGGGGATTGCCAATTGTTCGCCCACAGATAGCCTGTATCCACCCTTAAGGGCAATTGTGACTAAGACATAAGGTAACAACAACAAAACCCAATTCGTTACAGTATGACAGCTAATCCTTGTCTTTGGTCATTATTGCACATCCTTTCAATCTGAACGGAGACTGATCACACAAAACACAGCACAAAACATGCTTTTGTCCCAAATTGTCTACAACCAGTAAATATAAACAGCTTTTTTAATATTGCAGACTTCCTGTAATTAATAAAAATATTTAGGCTATATATTTGAAGAAAATGTTTTAATAATAATAGAGTTTAAACTTCAGCAGCACGCTACAGCTTCATAGACATTCTAATATAATACTGAGTGAATATTACAAATGTATGCTTTATATTGTGCAAATAAATGCCCCCTATTCTAATTTTGATGCTGTTAATTGTGAATTCAACAAATGTATTCATTTTATTCTTTAATTAACACTACCACTTTTAAAAAGTGGAAGGACAAAAAGAAGTTGAGTAAAAATTAAGAGCAGTTAAGAACCTACATGAATAAATAAAGGACTCCGTGTCTTTAGTAATTCTCAACATTTTCATATATTATGGTTAATTATTTATGCATGTATGTTAATGATGTTGAAAGTTCTGAACTCATATCCTGACATATTTGTAGCTTGTAAATAATTCAGAGCGCTGCATTTGTTGGATACAGACTTTAATGAGCAACTTGTTTCGGATGTAAATAAACTGCAGTTTCACAGTGAAGGTGGAAGGGGGCGCTGTTGCTCAAATTAGTTGTTTCAATAACAGGAAATTGCAGTTTTCCGCTACCGAGAACACAAGTTGCTTCTAATGTATTTAAGAGGTTATTTTGTGATCAATCAATGGTTCAAATCCCAGTTGGGATCCTTCCGTGTGGAGTTTGCATGTTCTCTCCATGCATCCCCCATGTACCAAAGCATGCTTCATTGGTTAATCAGTTACTCTAAATCAGGGGTGCCCAAATTCAGGCCTCGAGGTCCGGCCTCCAAAAACCCCGCTTTATCTGCTGCTGATTACCTGGATCAGGTGTGTTTAGCCAATAAGGAGCTTCAATGGCAGGTTGGTTGGAAAACATGTAGGACACTGGCCCTCGAGGACTGGACTTGGACACCCCTGCTCTAAATTTTTCCCTGGTTTGAATGTGTGTGGGAGTGATTGTGAGGGCCTGTGACATACTGGTGACCTGTCCAAGCTGTACCCTGATTGGATCCAACACCCCTGTGACCCAAAAGGGATACAGCAGGTTAAGAAATTGGATGAATGGGTTTTTTTTATGACGTGGAGTAGAATATAAGAAAAACATAAATAAAGACTACATTTATCACAATTCACCTAAAACACTCTGTAGCTAGTTGTTATTGGACTCCTCATTATCTTCAGACTTTTAAGGAAACAAACTCTGATGTAAAGCTAACAGTCCTTAGCAGTGTAATAGCCTTCTGTTTAATTTGTTTTGTTCATTGACCTGGTCTCTGTTTTACTGCAATGCTTTGTGAACTGTATCTTTAAATGTGCTTTCACAATGAAAACATTCACAGAGCCTGACTGAGTCTGTTTCTGCTGCAGCTTTTAGCCTCCAGAACTTGGCACAGGCTCGTTCCTGCTGTGAAGGCTCTGCATTCTTACATAATGTCCTCACTCATTACAAGAGTTCTTAATATTTCAGTTTCTGATGATATTTAAACTTTTTAAATGCTAAAATAAATATGGGAAAACTGCAAAAATGCAATTTAATGATTTTTTTAAAGTGTTTTGTGCATTGCCATTTTAAAAAATCGATACTAAAAGGAGCTTACTGTGCATACATTTTGTTTAAAAGTAGTAAATTGCTGTCAGATGTGAATTTAAAGTTGGCAATTTGTATAAAATCTCTGGTGGCTTTTAGAACATTATTATTACAATTATGATTCATCAAAAGTTTTCCCAAAGGGAACATTTTATTTCAGGCGGATTCTTAAACACCCACTCTGATAAAAAGTTGTTTTTTTTGGTGTTTTTGACATGTTCTTGTGGCATTTTTCTTGTGATGCGGGACTAAAACTGCATTTCAGAGTACAGTGTTCCCCCGCGTATTTACGTTCCTTTATTTGCGGTCTCACATATTTGCGGATTTTCTTTTTAAGTGGCATGACTCTTCCGATTCGTCACAAAAACTCAGACAACTCAAGAGGCTTGTATGACATTTTTGGGTCCGAGCGAGGTGCTGCTGTGCTGAGGTGTATTTCCACACAGTGGAGCGTGGAGGAGGAGCGCCCGTTGGCTACCCCTCCTCTTTCTTTATGCCCCTGCATGGAGAAATGGCATCAGCTGACTGAGAAATGGCTGAAAAAAATCCTGATATGCCTAAGAGGATAATCGCGGAGGATAATAATCATCTGGAGCAGGTGTTTGTTATTTGATGACAGAGAAAGCGTACGCTCATGGTTTTAAGGCACAGAGAAACATAGTGACACTACTTATCTGCATCATAAAGCATGTTGTTACTAGGACAGTCTTCTGTTCTAAATTCAGAAAAAAACAAAACAAACAAAAAAAACTCTATGTGTTGAACAGTACTCCAATTTTCTTTAACAAATGTTTTACAATGCATGATCAGAAGTGTTTTTGATGAGTATGGATCGGTAACAGACATTGTTTGGTCACCGGGGGTGGGGGTGAGATAGGTGGTATGTGGATTTGTCCTGTTTGCGAATAAGGGGGGATTACTGTACTCCTTTTCAATCAGCTCTCATTTGAGATACAGCAACTGAATTGGGTGAGTCAAAGTCTCCTTGCTCCACTCCATTCTGATTCATCCACTTGCAAACAAATAGATCCATTAACGTCTTCATTTTTCTTGTTCAAACTGGCTTAAAACTACAGCTGGATAGCTCTGACATTGGTGGACATTTTTGTTGCTAGAAGTTGTGGTGCGGGAGAAAGCAGGAGAAAGTGTAAACAAAGGGATGATGGGATATCAGTGGAAGCTTACTTTTGCACTAGCTGTCCGGCCCACAACTCAAAGGTACATTTCTAATGAACTCCCAGCGCTTTGAAGAAACTATGTATTAACAAACAATAAAGAGTTTTAAATTTTAGCAAAAAACTGCAATATCATAATTAAAAGGGAACAATTTTACAATAGATAAGCATATAGTTGAAGTGGGACTTTAAAGTGTGATTGCAAATAATTTGAGTTCTAAAAACATGTTGTCAAAAATGTTCATTATCTCTTCAGTTTTACTCTTTTATGCAAATTAAACAAATTTTTGATCAAAATGTCTATTTGCTGAAATTTAAAATCAACAAATATATCTTCTTTTCTAAAAGTAGCTAGAATAATCTATATTTCTATTAAAAGGTACAATAATCCTGATTACTTTTCTGTCATGTGTGGATGCAGCAGAAAACTCACAGAGGATGATGATGAAGATTCATCACAGCCTTTCAGGGAGATAAAAGCTGATTGTAGAATAACAGAAAGATTACAAAAAAGAGATAAAAGTCAGGAAGAAGATCAAAGAAGTTAAAGCAAATCATAAAATGTTGTCAAAAATAAGCTGAAAGTACAGGTTAGAAAATAATACTGATTGTCATGAGGAGGAGAGTAAGAGGGTAAGACTATAATGACATCACTAGATAATGGAGCGAACAAGACAAAAAGGGAACATGGGCTTTAAACAGGGGTCCAGTGACTCAGAGAAATAATGAAATCATTAATTAGAGCATGTAGCCAGAGCTCCGTCCCAGATGATTATTCTGCATATCTGCTGGGAGGAGAAAAACCCCACAATGGCTTCTGTGGAGCCTTTTCATTCTTTGTGCTTTGTCCTCCTCACAGATTGAGCCGTTGTGGTGGATTACACTGCACTGGTGCAGACCAACTGTTTGCAAATTTTATAAAAATTCTTCTCTCTGTTTGTGCCTCAAGTAAAGAAAAAAATAATGTTTCATAACCTGTAGTTTCATCTCATTGTTTCAGGCAGCACTGATCCGCCATCTGCACCAATCGTCACACACATTGATCATCTGTGTTTTTTTGTGGTTCTCAGAGCTTAAACAAAGCATAAAAAAATCAAAAATGATAAAGAATCCAAAAGTGGAGCAGTGGTGCACCTTGGGCAAAAGACATCCAGTGAATCAGTGAAGCAGTGTGAGCCGCTCTGACAGTGTGAGGGCTGAACGCTGGCTTCATTCCTTGGTCTGATGGTGAATCCGAGTGGTGCCCAGCACTGCTGACAGTGAAGCTGCAGGGATGGTCAAGATTGAAATATCTGAACCAAGCACTGCTCTGAGCCTGCATGGAGGCTGGAGCATGAAAACAACAAAGTCTGATGATGAAACAATGCAGGGAGTCTGTCTCTTTCTTCAACTCAAAGCTTCGTTGACGCTGAATCTAGTTGGCCATGCTTAAATTGCTCAAAGTTTAAAAATTAGCCACCAGTGTCTGTCCAGCTGTTGACAGTCTGAACAAATAAGTTTGTCCCACATTTGACTGTCTACTCTAAAGTAATAACATAATCACATATTCTTAAAAGCCATAAACAATGTTTTAATATTGCTCTCATTTAGAATTCTGAAAATGTATTAGACATTGTCTTCAATTTAAAGATAAAACATAATTTTTTCACATTTTTTGTTAGGGGACTATTCAGAATGAATGAAAATCTTCAAAGATATGTGCTTGTATTACCCCGTTTTAGATCAGGAGTTAATCCATCTATCACACCCATTGACTGTAAGAGAGATCTGGACTGAGTGATGCCAAAAGTCCACGTACAAAAACATCATTTATGTTTCAAAACATACTCGGTGAGGAAGGAGAGGACATGAGGATTGATTGTCAAAGTTTTGAATGTTGATGACACACAAACTACTCTCACAGAAGCCTAGAGGGAGTGGACGAACAACAGAGACGATATAAACCAGGGGTGTCAAACATACGGCCCGTGGGCCTTATTCAACCCGCCAGATGGTTTAGGATGGCCCAGTTGTGAAGAGGAAAAAAAGCAAGTTCTTGCCCATTCCTGTGGAGAGTTATGGTTCTTTAAAGAAATGACTGCAATGAAAAAATCCACCACTAGGGGGAGCAGAGGAAAAGCAAGACTAGAATGACAAGAGATATAAAAATAATAAGTGGTAAGGCTACCAGGTTGTTTGAGGCATTTCTTTTCTACATCTGACAAACAAAACAAAAACAAAGCTAATATAGTTAACAAGTTAAGTGAGCATAGATTGTTTTTTCTATTATGTCACTGATCCGGCCCACTTGAGATCAGACGAGTTGAATGTGGCCCCTGAACAAAAATGAGTTTGACACCCCTGATGTAAATAAATGTATGGACTTCTAACGCAACACAAGGGAGACGCACCGCAGACGGACCATGCAGTGTAAATTTGACTAGTGTTTAAATGATAGCTTTAAACTTAACAGATTTCTGGATGACGTTACAGGCGTGCCCCTCCTTGACACCTGCAGAAACCTTGTGGAGTTCAGTTTCTGCAGCTTCTGCTACTTCCATCACCTCGAAGAGCGACAGGTCAGCGAGACGAGCTGCAGCAGTCTTCCTGATCTGACCTCATGCCTGAGCTGGCAAGACATCAACCACGCCTTCATGCAAGAAAGCTCCTTTACCAACAGGGGTGCTGGAGATCTGCCTCTCTCCTCTTCTGCTCTGTGACTTCTGCAGGGCTCTGGTTGTTGCAGACCGAAGAATAACTTGCTGACAGGAGGAGCATCGAATGAAGATGAACACTGCTGCTTCAGAATCTCAAAGGTAGGAAATAGAGATTGCATTTCATCATCTCTCCTCTTCACAGGTCTGTTGAGGAGGAACTTCTTACTCCACACAGCTCCTGTCAGATCATTCAGGCAGCAGCCGCTGATGAACACGCCGCCACACAACATCAGATCAATTAAACTTCATTGTTGTTACTACTGTGCAAAGCAGTAAGAACAATGTGCTCAGTGGTATCCATGGCAACAAGCATCATGGCCGTGAACACCTCAGACAGTTCAGTTGCTGTTTTGCATTCTCAACTAAAAACAGTCTGGAGGAATGAGGTTGAATCAAAACCACAGCGACTACGTTCTGTGTTTCTGTCCACATGAGCAGCTGCCCGTCAAAGAGGGCGTCAGTGACATTAATATGGAGCCAGTCTGACACGTAGAAAGCTCCGTCATCCCTGCCGGATCAGAATTCCTGAGGGATCACATGGTCTCTAATCTAATCTGAATCCATACCATGATGTTTTTCAAATAAAGTTAATGAAAACATTCATGTATTGGTCCACAAGCATTAATTAGATCAAACATTACAATCTTCTCATCGTATTATGGGACTAATATGAATTCAAGCTAAGATAATTCTGTGTTATTTATGAAATTGCTCTCCATAATTATTTGAAAGCCAGATACATTCAAGGACTTTGAACTTAAATGTCTGAAGAATCCATCATCCTGTTTATGTCAACTTTCTTTTCTTTTTTTTTAAAATAATTAATCCTAACACTCTCACAACTCTCGCAAACGGATCAAAGTCACTGTGCCTCACTTGGCCACATAGGCAGATCGCTGGCGAGCCTTGAACCTGTGGATACCAATGGATACCAACTTGGAGATACTTCCTGTTTGGATCGAAGGGAGACTGGTCTAAATTTCCCACAACTTGGTCCATGAAAAATCACCTCAAGACTCTGCGAGTCCAGCCATGGACACAACCAGCAGACAAAAATTGTTGATTTGCTGATGCCCAAAAGTATTTGATCTAATCTGGCTCCCCTGAGCTCAGCGCTTTGGCCTTCCTCTCTCCCAAAACAATTCTGCTTCCTCAGTGAATGAAATGTGGGTTGGATGTGAAGGTCAACATCTGCTGCATCTTGCCTGTTCAGGCTTATTTTGACTTCAGCATACCTCCTCATCCCCCTCTAGTGCACATTCTGAAGTGGGCAGCGCCTCCAATGGCTGCAGCCCCCGGAACAGTGCACTGGTGGTTGTTCCGTCCCTCATACCCCATCCTACAGCTTATATCACGTGTACCGTTCTCGTTTTGTGCTTCTTCTTGTATAGCGGAGTCTTTTTATCCTACATCTATATCCTGGCCCTTTAGAGCAGAGTACAGATGTATGTTCTTTTTTTTTGCCACCACTGATCCCCTTATGTACTTTGCCTCCCCCTCTCTATCTCCATGTAATTTCGTTGTAATGTACTACTTGCACCGTTACAATGATAATAAATGCTTCTACTTCTAATTCTAAAATGAAATACAAAAAAATATATGAACAAAATAGAATGGAATGGAACAAAACGTCACAAATCCCATAAAGGGTTACATTACCTTTCCCCATAGCTTTTTTTAAAAAGTAGATACATTATATATTATACTAAAAATACACTTTGAAAAATAATGACAACACTAATTATTGTCCATTGTCTATGAGGCATTGAAGAGTCTAATGTCTATGTTTAGAGCATATTCTTTTGAAATGTGAGCATTTTGTGCTGGTTCAAAAATACCTTTAATGCTGGAAGAAGACAGACAATACTTTAATACTAAACAAGACTTTAATCCATCCTAAACTCTGCCCTCCACTGATTCTCTCCCCCACTCATACAGTCTGTCCAATTTCTGACCATTTATCACTGCATATAGTATGTAGCTATTACTACACAAATACATACTTATAACCTGTACATTTCTTATCAGCTACCCTGTAAATCTGCACATAACTGTAGTATTACCTTGAATCAATTTCAGATTTATATGCTTATCTTCATACAAACTACATTTCGTTATCTTGTATCTGTTCATTTTTAAGGACAATAAAATGTAATCTAATAATGTAGTCTAGTCTAACAAACATTTGTTATTCTCTTTAGTAACAATTTTTGAGATTTCTAAAAAAAAAAACAGATTTTTAGATTACTGTAACTAAGAGACAGGAGCGTTTGGATCCATATGTAGAGGATTTAATAGCAAACACAAACAGGCAGGAAGAAGGCACGACGTGGTCAAAAACAGGCAGAAGTCAAGTAACAGGAATAGGGCATAGAATAAATGCTTGGCCTGATTGCAGTGCAAAAACAAGACCTCACACTGAGCAGAGCTCAGTGACTGTCTAAATACTGTTTGTGGTGATGAGCTGATGGGGAACAGCTGGGAAGAGGGAGCAGAGGCTGATGGGATTTTGAGTGTTGAAAAGGCACAGGGAGTGTCAATACTCTGGTGATGGCTCCCTCTGGTGGCCCAAAAGGGGGAATGGCAGCCTGAGTCCTGACAATTTCATATTTCTTTATTCAATTTGTTTTGAACAGGGAACAGACAAAAAAAGTCATTTTAAAAAAATCGTATTTGGTACATAGAAAATATGCTGGGCAGCCACACCCTCCGTGCTCGACTCCATTCTGATGCATCCACTCGTAGACGAGATCTGTGTACATCTTTGTTAGAGGTGTGAAGGGCTGTAACCTTGTGAGAGAGTGTGTAAACAGAGAGCTCTCAGTTATGGGTGACGTAGGGTAGCAGGGTTGCTCCACACCAACTGTCCCACCCTCAACTTAGAGTTGAAATACTAGTTTTCTACTGCTGCTCTGAAGAACCAATGTCCTAGAAAACAAAACTGTTTTTTATGTTTACTATAAATGGCAAATTCCTAAAAAAAAGACCCGTGGGAACAATTTTACAATAGATCAAAAGATGATCAGAGTGAGATGAAATTACAATAAATTAACTAAAAAAATTGTCAATTTAGTTGACTGTCCATAATTGCCTATACCTATAAATAAAGACTATTTTAATGCGTCCGTTTCCTAAGGCAAAATGACTTGATTTTAAAAAAAGCACATATTAAAAATAGTCATATATTCAGGTGTAAAAGCCATTATATTAGTAATTATAATAAGTTATGAAGTTCAACGTGTCTGTAGGCTGCATTACTTATCAAATAGTAAGAGTATTGTAACAAACAAAAAACACCCTAAAATATAACGAGAATAAAATACTAAAAACTGATTGAATATTTATTTATTTAGAAAGTGACCATGTTATAAGCGGGAAAGTGCCCGATTGCATGTGCATTAACAGAAAGTAACGCACGCCGTGGAAGCCTCAACCAGCGGAAGACAGTTGCTTCACGGAATGTAATTAATTAGCGTTAGTAAATATTAGTGTCTTTTTTTCTTTTTTTATTAATTTCGTTAACAGTCACAACTCAAATATACATCTTTATATCTATATCTATATATATGACAGATATGTCATGTCTTGTCAGGATCATCTTTTCATCATTATAACATGTAATGCCTGGGACAAGAATATCTCTTTACAGGTCTGTTTAGGATTGTCAAAACTGTACTTTTAGTGTGGAAAGTGCTGCAGATGTTTGGTCAGGACACTTTCAGCCAGCATGACACATCAATGTGACGGCAGTCAGCCCAGCTGACACGCAATCTTACAGCACTTAATATCCATCTGAATGCAGAAACAGCTCAGGTATTTTACACCGAGCAGCTGTGCATGATTTCCAGCGCTTAACCTGTGTAATCACCAACTTCTTGTCAGAAGACAGAGTTCTTAACATTCATGCTTTAACAGCCATGATTTTTTTTTTTAATCTTTCTTCACAAACACAAGATCCTGTTAGATGCTATATTGTGGAAGTTGCTGTCATACACATACACTAGAAGGCATACAATGCCTCTGTGAGTCACAGCTTTCACTGTATTTTCTTACATCTGCAGGAAGCAGCAAAAAGCACATCAGAAACAAAACAGAAGCAGAAGAGGTTGATAGGATGCTAAGAAATATACATTGTTATACTCTGTCCTGGTGTAAATGCTATGATGGTGCCAAAAAAAAAGAAAGGATAGATGCAGCCTCAACAAGAAACATACTACTGTCCTGCTTGTACGTGTCCCAAGCCCGGTAAGTGAGGCTGATGTCAGGAAGAGCCTGATATTCTATCTGCACCCTAAAGTGGAAATGGCTACGCTCACAGCAGACTTTCTGCTACAGAGGCTATGAAGTTATGTAAATTGGATTTGCAATAACAATGGTAACATGGTAACACGTCAATTTAAAAAAAAAAAAAATCGAGCTGCTGCCAGAACTTCATGCCGTGCTGGTCGCTCAAATCGCACCGTGTGGCTTCCGTTCACCTCAGAGCAAGCCTGTACCATTGACTAAACATTGAAACTGGCCACCTCCCCCCAGGGGTGAAAGTAGATTTTTACTTATGCCAAAGTTCACCTCATTCCGCTTCCCCGCTCCCAGCCGCTCCCACATAGCTTGCCATTCAATGGTCTGAATAAGACTCTGACGTCTCCTTTGATAGATGATGATGAACGCTAGTGCTGTGGCAGAAATGTGAATGTATCTGCTGTAAATCAAAGTATTGTTCGCTGCATTTTTTAATGACTTATCGCGCGATTTAGTTTGTGTTTATTCACATATTCATGTTTTTAATGGAAACAGTGTAATTGCGAAATTGTGTTTTTTGGGCATTTCAAGAATTTCGATAAAGTTTTGCACATTTGTTAATGGAAATTTAGCTAGAGATAAAACGCTGCAACTTTCTAGCACCTGCAGGACTATTCTAACCTTCTGAAAAATCCCCTCCAGAGCTTGATTTCAGTGGTGTTCATGGCTAACTGGTGGAGAGGACCACACCTTACAACACCTCTGAAAGAGAAGGAAAACAAAACTTCAGAGTAATTCAGATATTTTATCAGGCCTGTGAGGTAAATAGAAAGATGTTGTAACGTTATTAAAAGCGTAAATGCTGCAGATGATGCTTTGCTTTAAAGATGCTAACCATCGTCTCGCAGTGACATGAAGATTTACAGACACAAACTCAGAAACAGATTTCTCAGTTTCTCACAAGCGAAAAATCATTTTGTGTATTTTCTGTCTAAATTAAACAAACCCAATGAAAAGCAAGACCAGTAAATGTCCCTTCCAATCTTTTTATTTTTATTCTTATCCATCAAAGGCTCACGAATTATGAAGACAAACAGTTTGAGTCACAGAGTTTGGTGAACTGCCAGCTGAGAACTCGTCCAAGAGCAGCATCCATGATGACGCACGACTGAGCACACCCATATGGGTGGCCTGTTAAAAGTAAATAATGCAGAAGTTTTTTGTTAAAGGTATTCAATAAATGTTTCATTTACTGGTTTTGTTTGTTTTTCTGCATTTTTTTTAATTGTTGAGTCACAAGGGTTGAGTCAATATTCGTATTTATTCAGATAAATTTACATGTCTTTATATGAATCCAAAATATTTTGCCTTCATAAAATTGATTTCATTAATGTTTTTTGTTTCTCCCAAATATCATTTGTGAGTTTTAATTTTTAAACTGACTTTTTAACACATGGGCATTTTTATTCTTCACAAAATCACTTTTTGTGAGTGGATCTTGCATTTTTGCTGTCTTTTGTTACTGCAAATACAAGTATTTAAATACAAGTCAATTATTCACGTCGGGCCAATAAAAAAAAGAGTTGTACCTGTCGAACAAAAAAATAAAATAAAATAAAAGATGAAAAAAAATCCCTTTACAATAATAAAAAGCTTTACATTTATGGAAATATATTTTTAAGAGAAATAATTCAAAGATTCTTGACAGTATGTTTGTAGTCAGTACTACAAGCACAGCATCTTTTGAGGGTCTCCATGATCAGCTGCTTTGTTCTTCCCCTTTATGGCCCCATAATCTTTTCTCGTTTTCTTTATCAAGGCAGAAATTTCTTAAATAGTCCATTTAAACATGAGAAAAAATAATTTTATTTGAGAAAATGGGACATGTTTTTTTTATCATGACGATGATGGATTCGTGAAGGATCTGACTCCAGAAGACGAGAGATGTGGGAGGAACTCAATGAAGTAACTTAAAAGTGATGGTAAGTAAAGGTTCTCATTCACCTTAAAGAAGATTGTAAACTAACAACAGCAAAAAAAAAAGTTGCTCAGTTAATGTATTTGTCAGAATAACATTCTTGCTCTGATACATTTTTAAATATGTTCTTGCTAAACATTATTTCTTTCATGATATTTTTCTTTCCTTGTTACAAGTTTTTCCAAGTTATAAACTGGCCAATCAGAGGCCTTAAAAAAGTAGGTGGTCTCACATCGAATGCTCGAAGCATTTGACAGATTCTCTCAAGGGGTGTGGCCTTCCAATAAGCTCACTCCTGATTGGCGAGAGTGGTTGTCATAGAAATGCTCACTCTGACCGATTGGCTATTGACTATTTCCAGTTCCAACGTGATGCTGTCCATATCGTAAAAAAACGGCAACTGAGTTGAATTAAATGAGCCATTTTCTTTAGATGACATCACACTTGCTCAGTTCAGCTCACATATACAGTCAATGTGAATAACTTAAATATAGAATTATACAGACAGAACACTGTAGTTCGTCAGCAGAAAGCCACTGGAAGGATTAAAAAACCTTAGGGCAGTGTGAGGGGATGCAGAATCCAAACCGCCAAGTGAAGAAAACTGAACAAAAAGTAAACATAAACCAAACCCAAGTAAACAAACTGACAACCAAGACAAGGAAAACCAAAGACGCAGATCCTCAGTTCATGTTCTGACTCCTTTGACTTCTCTGAGTTGTTGTCTTGGACGTCAAAATTTGTTCTGTCTTGTGTCATCCAAGGAAATGTAAAGACGTACTGACCCTTAACCACTCAGCCAAAACAAACCAAAACAACAGAGCACGCCTGTTGTTTTCTGTGTGTCAGCGATCAGGCTCTGCAATGAAGGTGCTGCTGGGTGCCTCAGATGTTCTCTGAAGACAAAAAGTGTTCTGCTTCTCTCTGCGGTGCTGTTGCTGGTAATTAGAGTTAATGGGTGGAACGCTGGTTACAGCTCATTAGATACGATGTTATGACTCCACCATATGTGACGGTGCCAATGTTGGCAAAGAGTCTTTCTAGAAGGAAAACAAGGAACATCAGCTCAGAGAACACAGAACATGACAGATCCCACTCATGCAACAGATGAGCATACATGACGATAAGAAAGACAGATGGTTTGTGGAACTAGAAGTACTACAGTTACAAGTCATTTTACTGTCATAATCAGTGATTTGTGAGCATTATTGGTCTGAATGTGGAGCATTGGGGAGGAGGAGACTTGGTCGTGATATACTTGATTTTACACTGACTCTAGCACAGAGTGTTCAAGCAAAAACTTTTAATTAAAAGCACGTACGTAAGTGCACTTTTCAAACTTCTGCATTCAAAACTCTCCCTTTCACGTTGATATACATTTTTAAGATCATTTTTAGGTTCTACTCACAAAATGCGTAGCCTTTGAACACGCTTGGAGAGTTTAAACACGTCAAACTTTTACCAATCTGGGATTTGGTTTTTACATATTCTTTTCAACTCACGAAAGTGAAAACTGATTATGGAGAAAAAAAAATAATAATTTGGGTTTGTGCCAGTTCAGAACTATGTGACAAAGTCTTACATATATCCGCGTAGAGGTGTAAAAGAAAAAGCCTGCAGCAAGATTTGTTAGATTCGCACTGCTTTGACATTTTGCACCACTTCTCGTGTAACTGTAGGTGGCAGACAAGTGCTAATGACAGACCGGTGTGAACATCATATGCAAAACGCATGTTCAAGCATGCGGGTCGTATGCCCGGTGTGAATGTAGCAATTAGAGGCGTCCTCCACAGATCTTTTCTCTTCATTTTAAAGTCCAAATTCAAGGTTCAGAGCAAACTTAAGTCCAAGTTTTGTCTTTTTTGTTTTTTTAAGAAAACCAACACAAGCAGCGGTTCCCAATGCATCAAAATAATAATCTATGTTTGCTTAAACTGACAAAACTTAATCACATCCAGTCTTCAGCCTGATAAATTACACATAACATTTGATTAGAATCACAGTCCCCTCCTAATTGACCTAGTTTCTTTTAATGTTTTATGTAAAGCACTTTGAATTGTCTCTGTACATGAAATGTGCTATACTGATAAACCTGCCTTGCCTAGAAAGTGATATGAGGCATATTTTAGCTTCAATCCTGTTGAAACGTATTTTGTCCACTCGGTAATGTGAAGCATGTAAATGTCAAACATTAGGGGGCCCAGAACTGAGTTTTGTAGAAATTCACTTTTTTTTTTTTTTAATTTATTTTTTTTTTTTTATCGTAATCTTTTTGTTGTTGTTTTGTTATACACAAATCATATATCAAACTGAAACAAAACCGTGACAAAAAAAAAGAAAGAAAATAAAATAATACAAAAATAATAAGGTTTGAACCAAATCATGAGAAAAGCCATATATAAGTGGTGTCAGACACATTTTGTGCTTTTTTTTTAAATCTATAAATTCTTGCCTTTACCATTGCAAAGAAGAAATCTTACTTAAGCTGTACTTTGTTTTAAGTCATTCCAGTATTTCAGTATTTGGTTTGATGACTCTTCTCATTATTAGTAATGACATAAAAGTCTTGTGTTTTTATTTAAAGCACACATACAATTTGAAGATCTCCTGAGCTGCATGCAGAAGCTCGTGCTGTCTCCAACGTGACTGTTCAGACCAAAGCGTTTCACCATGAGTGTTCAGTGGGAGGCTCTGAGTGTTTTTCTGTCAAACAGTATTTGTAAAGAGTCTGTCCAACCTGATCCAAGGTTAAAAGGCACTAAATAGGTGAGGGACATTTACCGTTCCAGCACAACAGGGGTGTAATAGATTAAAAGCAGCTGTGAAACAGATGACTTTTCCATCACAAGGGAGAATAATTAGCCTCCACTCGCGTTCCACTGAGGGTCGCGTTGTTGGGAATCTGCATCTGCAAGCTGCCTCTCCCTGCACAGCGTCTGACCCATTTACCTTCAGCTCAACCTGAACCTTCAGATTGTGCAACAGACAAATCGGCCGTCAATCGCATTGATTTCTGAGAAAGCGTTTCCTCTGAGATGAAGAGGAGTGAATGCACGCTCATTAAAAGTCCAACTTCTGTCCATCTTTAACCCTGTTTTTTTGTACAAGATAGTAGAGGTTTTTTTTTTCCTTTTTCAGGAAGGATTGGTGCACAAAAACTGGTTCTGCTCCCAAAAGAAGCCCTTTCAGAAGTAGGTTTCAGCTCAGAAGTTTGATCTTTGAAATCTTCAAAAAGGCGTGCAGAGGATAAACCCCGGGGAATTGTTGTGCCTTCCATACATGACCCCTAAAAACCAACATTTTTTATTCTTTAAAATTACAAAGTTATTGTTAAATATTGCAAAAATAAATTCATTTTGTCACAGATCTCGTCCAGCAATGTGTACAGAAATCAGATGCTTATGGAAAGGTGCATCTGTGTTGACCTTCATTATGCATTTGCTTCAGCTTTATAACTGTAATATTTATTAGGAGCTTCACAAGTAATTTAAGAAGACATGTCCTCATCTCTAAAGCTGTGTTCCTTTGCTCTATATCTGGCGTCTGCAACATCTTAACACCAAGTTCCTAATGGACTAAAAGCAAACTACAACTGCAATGTCCCACCTCAAAGTTAGAAAAAAATGCACTTTATTTATATTTTTGTGTTCATTAAGCAATGTATTTATATAATATAGGTTTAAAAAGTATTATCCAGCTCCAGCATATTTACTTTAATTAAAAAGGCAAGAAAAAAAAAACTATTCTTTATTATTATAATTTATTTAGTGTTCATTTTTTTCTAATTTTACTACACCAAAACATTAGTGTAGAAAAAAAAAGTTTGAACTATACATCTAAGTGCATTAATGTAATCTCATTCTAACAATAAACCACTCAAAGATTAAATGTTTTGCCATCACTTTGCTCAGTTGTGATAAAACCAAAACAATAAATTAAGGGGCCCCTAACTTTTTCTTATGAGAGCCACATAACAGTTTTCTTCTCTGATGTGGGGCTGGGGTCAGTTAGGCTAACAAAAGTGGTGTAGCAATCACAGCCTAAACACAAACATTTATGTCTTTCCAGAAAGTCACACATAACCACATTTTAAATAATTATTTTCTTTAGATTTCCCAGAAAAATAATACTAAAACATTTTTAAAAATTCAACCAATTAATAGTCAATCCTCTCCCGTCATAGTTCAGACTGCAGAAGGGTGGAATAAAGAGTCATGTTCTATGTGGGTCTCAATTGGCCAGATTGAAAAATGAACCTAAACTACAAAACTATTATTTATTCAAATTGTTAGCATTTTTCCTCAAAGCCAAAAAGCCCCCCATGGAAGGATAAAAGAGCCACAGGTTGCAGATCCCAGCTCTATACGAGGTTTAAAAAAAAAAAAAAAAATCAGAGGAAACATTTGAACTAAAAAATGAAAAACAATTATGTTGATGACAAGTCTGATTTCAATTCATATTTCTGCATGTAACTGAAAGGAAAATATCCTATTTTTTGAAAAAGTTAAGTTTGATGCATCTGATGTCTTCAAACCAAAAACTTTTACAAATTCCAAAAAGCTGCCATAAAACCAGAGGAGAGCTCGCCTTTCAAGCTGCCACTCCTCGTCTTTGGTACGTCCTTCTGTCACTACATCAGATCCACTATGTGAGTGTTTTAAAAGTCAGGTCAATATGTTTTTATTCAGAGGAGCAACTAGTTCATCTAATTTTGTCTTTGAGTTTTTCCTGTCTTTTTGCCTCATGATTATTGGTAGTCATTCTTATGCTTTTACTATTGTGAAACACTTTGTGATTTTTACCTGTGAATGGTGCCACAGGGGGAAAAAAAACAAACACAAAAAAACATCTTGCTTTACTTTGCAGAGCGTCCCCATAAGGAGCATTTTTTTTTTCTTTTCAAGCATTTAGTAAATGTATGTCTTTTGACCAGGGGCGGAGCTACAGGGGGACAAGTTGCCGCCCCGAAAACAGCTTTGTCCAATACTAACCCTAAATTACTTTTTAGTCAATATAATACTAGTTTAATGCTCTGCATGCCATTTTACAAAGAAAAACCTATTAGCCTGTTTTTAGCCTTGAACAAATGTAACAAAACAAAGAAAAATCTTATACATCTTTTTCTTTTACGTTAGCACAAAGGCGACGTTAATAACAGGAACTATAAGTCTCTCAAAACTTAACATTTCTACATTTCTATCCCATCTGTATCCCATCTAGGTCTCCAGCTGACATTTGAGTCTGTTCTAGTTAATTTTTCTGCTTGTATGTATCTAATATCTCATCTTTAAACATTTTTAATGTAACTAGTTTCTTTCAGTATCATTATATATTATATTAGCAACATTATTTAGACAGATTAAGAAATCATCATTACACGCTTCTTTATTTATTACAAACATAACAAAATTAATCATTTTGAATGAGAGCTGGAGCTCCTCAAATTCATCCAAAAACACTGCTCTAATTTTAACTGAAAATAAAAGAACTTCAAGCTTTGATCAAGAGAGGAAAACTGGCAACGAAGGTGAGAATTCTTCGAGGAGAACAGAAAACACCTGTTCAGGTTCTTAAACCAAAAGCTGCTCTGCTGTCAGGTCCGCCTCTCCATCCTCTCATCAGCATCACTCATCATCCAGCAGAAGCGTGACCGCCCGCACCCCCTCCCACCAACCCACTGAATGGGTTCTCCCGCAGCAGCACCGAAGGAGGGGTGAGGAGGAGGAGGAGGAAGAGGTCCCCGGGAGATGAGAGGTCCTACCTGGAAGAGGCGCAGGATGTTGGCCACCATGATGGACACGGAGCTGGCAGACGCTCCGATCACCCCCACAACTTTTTCTGGCTTCACGAACACTGGCGGCTCCCCGTTCGTGCACCTCACGTCCGACGTGTCCTTCTGGATGAGCGCCTGGACGAAAGTCAGGGACTGCTCCAGCGCGTACGTGTCCCGCGAGCAGGTGTCCAGGATCCGCGCGCCCAGCGTCACGTTGGGCAGCAGCTCGTCGTCGTTGTTGATCTGGTCCAGAGCGTACATCATCGCCTCCAGCCGGTGGATCCCGTTCTCCTTCTTGATGTCCCCACACGGCGTCCCCGGGACGCCCCTGGCGTGCACCGGGAAAAGCCCCCCCAGCGTCACGTCGCCCTCCACCCGGATCGAGTGTGGCGCGTAAATCTCCTGGGAGGCGGACAGATCCACAAGCGCCTGGAGCGTCCACAGGAGCCGGAATGTGAACCCAGCGCCAAGCTGAGGGGTTCGGCTCGGGTACCTACCCATGGTGGGGTCCGCTCCACGCCGTTCCGGCAGGGAAATCAAGCCGCTCCGCGACGCTCTCCACGCGGAAAAAACGCAGAACCAGCGCCAGGCGCGAGACAGTTCTGAAGACAGTTATAAGATTCCCAAATCCGTGTTCATTCCTGTTCTGCACGCGCACAAGGAGTCAGAGCGCAGGATTCCCGCAGTTTGAGCCCCAAATCCACCTAATCACACGCGCATTATTCCTGCCAGGCGCGCACACAGCAGCCGCACTCCACCGCTTGTTGCTCCTGGGTCCATGCTGGAATTCAGAGTAAACACAGAGGTGGGAAAAACGGAGCACAGAAGAAAGGAGCGCACAAACACTCCTTTAACTCCTACAGGAGCTCCCGGTGCTCCTCTTCCAGCCCACGTCCCGCACTAATGTCATATTCGCGCGCGCAGACGTGCGTAAAATTGTCTGCGCTACTTTCCACAAACCACACGCAGAAAGGAGGAGAGATGGAGCTGCTCCGCGCGCGCCAACAGCACGAGACAACTGCGCTGCACACGAGTGCGTGTGACTGTACGCGCGTGTGCTACAGTCTCCTCCTTCCCCGCTGCCCCCTCACTCTTTCCCGCCCCGCCTCGGGCTGTCACCTGTGCGCGTGATGTGCGTGGAGAGACACCGAAAGTGCGTCTGGAGCGGCGCGCGGGGGGAATGACGCGTCCGCGCGCAGCGAAGGCACGGTGCGCCGCACGTACAAATAACAGCCGTGCACTTCCACGCGCGCACACACACCCTGGACTCGTTTGTGCAATAATGACTGTCAGAGAGCGGCTGTCGAGAAATATCTCCCCAAACCTGCGCGGCTTCGTGCGTCACAATAACAATCGAGTCGAATAGAACAGAATAGAATAAATGCACTTGTTGAGGCGGCACAGTTAAAGCCTTCACTGTAAAAAATTCCAAGTTGGCCCAACTTAAAATAATTTGTAACCTGGCTGCCTTAAATTTTTGATTAGGTCTAACAAATTATTCCAAGTTAGTTTAATTCAACAATAAGTTTCCCCAACTTAAAAGATCAAGTTGATCTCACTTATTGCTTTGTTTTAGGAAATGTTTTTTTTAAGTTAAACAAACAAATATTTGTGTTGTATCAACTAAGGAAGTTAAGTATTTTCAACTCCCTTTCTTATCAAGTCTAATTAATTTTTTGAGTAAAGTCAACTCAAACCAACTTGAAACTACTTGAAAAAATTTGTTACACACACTTAAAATTTAGTTGCGATAACTTCACTTGCTTTGTTGGCATAACAAAACTACGTTTTATCAACCTACAAAATAAAGTATCCACAACAAAGCAATAAGTTAAGTGAACTTGATCTCTTAAGTTGGGG
>NC_050516.1:13541434-13548854 GCF_002922805.2 Oryzias melastigma | reverse complement strand
AATATGAGAAAAATGCTACAAGAACAAATTAAACACACACAAAAAAGAGTATTTTCATTGGAGTGAGTCTTTAACAAATGTCACAGTGGAAGAAGATATTTCTGTTTGCGCTCGTTTAAACTTGAACAAATACAGAAACTTACTTTCTCTTATGTGTCACACAACAGCAGACTTTAAAGATCACAAATGCAAATGTGCCTAAAACAGGTCTGACTAAATTAATGCAGGAATGTCTGCAGAATATTTTTTGTGTTGTTCTATAAACAGGACATCTAAAACATTACACACATGTCAATTCCTTAAAATGTATTTACTGAACAGTGTTCAAACAAAAATGGCATGGCAGCTGCTCTATTCTGAAGAACGTTTCGACATTGTGCACTGAAGCAGTTTGTTCAACAGTCTATGAACCCAAACAGAGCCCACTCTACCCCTGAAGTTCTGGATGAACTTAAAGGTGTACTTCAGTTACTTCAGATAATCAATGTTGAAGCAGTAAAGTTGTCCAATCAGCTCTGCAAAGCCATTTGGTACATATCGCAACTCACGCAAAACGATGTACTCCTCCAGGATTACAGCAACATTCACAAAGTTCTTTGACTGGGTTGTCATCTCTGCATTTTTCTCCATGGTGATCCGTAGGCGAACGCTCACCCCCTTCATCACTGTTGGTACCCCTGCAGCGTCAGTGGTCTGAAGTAAAAAAACAAAACAAAAAACAAAACATGAAATAGATAAAAATGCACAATTTAATGCATTTAATAATTCATGTAATGACAAATGTGTGTGAATGTCTGGTAATTATCTCTAGGTATGCTAGGGTGGCATTAGCTGCGTTTCTATTACACATCTGCGCACAATTTTGAAATTGAAATTCTAGGAATTTTGAAAAAAATGTTTCGAAATGACACCACTTCCATTAATTCATGATTTTGCAATAAAGCAAAAATCAATTTACACGATAAGTCATTAAAAACACAGTGATGGATAAGACCAAGACTTTTTTTTATTTAATTCCTAAAAGAGAGCATATGGGTGACATCACAGCAGTGTGGCTCGCAGCACTGACAGTCTTAGATGCTCACGACAAGTCTGTTCAGCTGTATTAAAAAATAACCATATTAACAAGTAAGCAGCTGGAACTTTTTTCTGTTTGAAAACGTGACAAAATCCATCAAAGTTTGTCACGGAACTTGCACTAATCCTGAAAGGCGACCTGTGTGTCTTATTCAGGCTCTAAGGTGCAAAAGTACAGCTACAGATGAAGCGATGATGAAACTTTGGTTGGTGATTTTATGGAGGAGCTGTACGATTCCGTATGATACGCAACTTATAAAGAGCTGCGATGCTGTTAGGTCTCTTGTGACGTCCGCTGTGCAGCAGTCAGGAAAGACCCAACATAAGCGCATTTATTTTTTAAAAAGTGTTTCTATTAGTTTTTTGAAAAATGTCTATTTTGATACGCCCCAAAAGCAACCACCTCTAAGCACAAAAACTTTATTTTTTAAATCCAAGTTTCTTAAATTTTGGTGTCTCCATTAAGTGAATTTATTATCAAAAATCCAATTTGCAAAATTTCAGAGTTAATGGAAATGCAGCTAATGCTGTACAAGTGTTACGTTGTGTACATTATGCATTTATTTATTAGGTATTTTATGTATTTATTACATATTTTATATTTTTGTTATATTTTATTGGTTGAATTGATTATGGATTGACCAGAGAAAATTTAAAATTCCATTGGTCTTGACACAACGATAATAATAAATGTACTCCAATTTTCACACTTCTATGTACTGGTGTGAAAATTTTTTAGTGGTCGTTTTGAAAGAACATTTTTTAAATTTGAAAATCAGGTGTTGCATCAATACTGGGTGTGTTTCAAACATACCTCTGCCAACTTAATGAAGGTTGAGCGATCCTCTTCAAAGATGAATGGAAGTGCAAGAACTGCAGTGGATCTCCGGTTCTGCGTGACCAAAACAGGAAATTTGGCTTTAGAGACACATACATGAACATGGAGCAGCTGAACATGTTTCAGCTTTTTGTAAAGTCTCTTTTTGTATAACCTGTTTTTATAACCTCTTCATACCTGAATTTTATTCCACAAAAAAAAAAAAAAAAGATTTTAGATACTCTCCACCATAAGACAGTTGAAAAAAATATCTGCCAACTCATATTTAAAGGTCCTTTAGCATGAAAAATCAACTTCCCTAGTTTTAAGTGTAATACATACCGGTACATCTTTGCAAAACTTCTGATGTTTGTTTTCATGGGCAAAACGCAGACAGGCTGCCGAGGCCGACTCTAGGATGATGTCACGAAATGAAAAAACAAGAAAAAAGAAAAAAGATAAAAAACAAGTTATCTAGTGTGTCAAAGGTAATATATGATAATATATATGGATATAGTTTACTCTGAAAGAATTGAGAATAGCATGATATAGGCCCTTTTTTAATCAGCTTAGTTTTATTCTCTCCAAAATGGCCCTTAACTGTCTTTACAAATTCAGAATCACAGCTCATCACTGTTAAGGAACAGCACTGAGGTGACCTCCATGAAAACCTGAACCTAAGAAGAGTGTCTTTGATGTACTGGGTTTACTATGTATGTATCCTGTCTGTCTATGTGTGTCTTGTCTGTAACCCCCCCAGTTTTGAATAGGGCAGAATTAGTTCAAGAAATACATGCAAGAAAGCAGAAAATATAAAAATATGTAGAGATTTTTATATAAGCAGAAAATCTGTTAAGATTTCTATGGCACTTTTTCTGACATTTAAAATTTAAGCACAAACATTTACAAGTGTATGTAAAATATGGATCACAGTATTGTGCTGCCCTGCTAAAAGAAAAACATACAAGATAGTGACCAAATTAATAAAAAATATTTGCCCTAATTGAAATAAAAATACTTAAAGCCAGGAGGCTTAACCCTATATATTGGACACAATTTTACACTTCAATTACACCCCTTAGAAAATCAAATGTATGGACTAAAGTCTAGCAGTCAATTTCAAAAGAAAATGTAATTACCTTGGTCAGTAAATAATCTCATGTGTAAATATAAATTGATTAAATGTATCCTAAGACACTTTAATAGCAAAGACAACTTAAACATCATGACTTGAGGTCACCATCATTTATTTATATTCCATTTTCCAAGCACTGCTGGGATGACCCATACCTGGATGGAATAGATTCCTGCTGGTCTAACCCAGTGTTGCCTGAAAAACAGTCTCTAAACCAGAGGTGTCTAGCTCTAGGCCCCGCAGGCTGAGATGGAGCTCGTTTTCCAGATCTCCTTTTTCTACTTACCTCTGATTGTATGGAACAAGTGTGTTAAGCCAATTAGAAGCAAAAAAAAGAGGTTAATGAAAAAAAAAAAAACAGGAGGTCCTTCAATTCCTGGAAATGTCCTCCCTTTTTCCCCATCATGCTTCTAACTGGTCGGGCACACCTGACCAGGTAATCACGAGAAGATGGAGCAAGGAGATCGAGAAAACCAGCAGAATCCCAGCCCTGGAGGTCGCAAGTTTGACACCCAGAGCAGATGATGCAATGGTCGAGAAAATCAGTATGTTTATAAACAGATCATCATAGTGAACATTTCAGTTTATTATTCACTTACTACAGAATCATGAAGACTGGAGATTGATGTCATGTCTCAGGTTTGTTTTGTGTACTTCTTCATACAAGTTGATCAACCTTGGCAAATACTGGTCATGTCCACTCAGGAAGGACTTCAGAAGGTCAGCAGATACCAGGCGTGTAAACTCAGCACCAGCCTTTAAGGAGTGAACACAGAATTAAAAAGTGACATGCAGAAAAACCATGTGCTCATTCCTGGATGAATACATAATATATTTAATGATATAAAAGTGACAATATTTTTATGGCATAATGAGGCATTGCTATGACAAAAAGTAACATTTTGTCATACCTCAAATGGAGATAGATGTGAAAACACCAAACTTTGTTTAACTGTATGTGTTTTGTCAAGACTGACAAAAATATGTTGTATAAAAATGATTGTAATTGTAATGAAGGAGGAACTTTATGGGCTTTGCGTACAAATCTGCCGTTCATTGGCCGCGTGCTAAAATGTAAACCAATTGATCAGGTCTGTAACCAATCAGGGGCTCGGATATGGTAGTGAAGCGTAGGTAGCGTCCTTTTCAAAACAGGGAAGTACTAACAGTTGTAAACATGATCACGAAGAAGAAATTAAGAATTGCAGTTTGTGCCAGATTGCATTAATATCTCACTAAAGGCGGAAAGTTACAGGAACACGGCTGTGAAAAAGCCGGGAGCAAAATTAGCCCCGCGTTGGCTTTGCAGGCTGAGCCTCTACCTGTTGTGAGTGACGGAAAAGCGCTAAAAACAGTACAAAAACAAAATATGAAGAACCCCCTCCTCGCCGATACCTGCTTGTTTGGCGCTGGTCCGGTGTTCACGTTTACAAGACCACGTACAGAGGTGGCACCGCAAGGGCCCGGTGTAAATGCAGCATTATTTACCTGTCTTTCCCTCGTGAACGGCGCCTGCGCAGCTGCGTGTGTGGGGAGCTTTCGCCCCTCCCCCGCTCTGCTCAGCGCAAACTCATCTCGACCATCCATGATGGGTAACTTAGAGAGAAAGAGAAGAAAGGTGAAAAAGAGTGGGAAAGTAAACGGCTGTCATGATAGATCCGGCTCGTGTCCCTACCTCCAAAGAACCAGAGCTTTTCATTCGCGACTAACATCACTGTTTCTTCAAACCGAACAGCATCAGCAGCTCCGCTCATACCCCCCCCACACACACACACACACGCACGCGCGCGCGAGCGCTCCACTGCCCATTGAACAGCAGACAGAGCGGTAATCTTAATGTTGGACCATATTAATGAATTAAAAAGTCTGCGACTTCCGAGGCTATTTCATGGTTTATGTAAACACCAGAATATTCAAGTGACCGCGCTCATACTGCTCGGTCACAAAAAAAAAAACAAAAAAACGCGGATTTTCAATGTTCACCGCGCGGACAGCTGCCGTTAAAGACACGGAGGGCGATGTGAAAGCAGCAACTTAAGCTAACTTTTTATGTTCACTAATCGAATGCAGTTTGTGTTTTCCCGCCTGCATGAGTCCAGCAACTAGACACGTAACCAGCAGCACTAGGCCCATGTTAATTCATTCCTTTACTTAGGCTTTCAGTTAATGTACTAAAAACGACAGATAACAAAAAGCTTATGACTGGAAATTGCCATTTCAGATAGATAACTAAATATGCTAGCAAGTCTGCTTTGGACAAAGCAGAGGGGAGACGGTCGTCTTCTTGGGTTTAAAACTCATATATGTTAAAAATAAAATTATGAACTTACCTTTTAAATCTTTGAAATTACCTTGAAAATTAAAAATTATTTTAGAAAAAATATTCCTCCAAATTGAGTCCGCCAAATTGAGCTCCAACTGGAAAAGAAAATGGACGCCGTGATTTCATCATGCGGTCGTGCAGGCACAGGTTGACCTATGACACTGTCCAGGGGCAGTGTACAGAGCATGCGCAAGTCCCGTCACACTTAAGTACTAGTTGCCCGAACTTAAAGTTTGAAGTAGACTGTACTACTGTTTTTGTTGGAAGGATCAAAACTTAATATTTCTAGTTGTCTCTACTTTTTGAAAAATTTTAGTTGACCTGACTCACAAAAATAGGTTGAAAGAACTAAAAGCTAAAATTTTTTTTTACAGTGTTGTTTTCCCATTTTTCCGGTTGTTTTTGGTTTAAACCATAGAAACATCTGGATTCTGCATGGTGCAGCAGTGACTGAGCACCCTGCTGTTTGCAGCCTTCAGTTGGAATAAAACATGAGAGCAGCAGGATAGAAGAAAAACCGAAAACAGAACTAAAAAAGCCAGATTAGAGCATATCAATGTAAAACTAAATCAATAACTCCCCAATCTGAATTTGAGCAGCTTTTATCGGCAAAGCTGTACCATCTTACAGACACGCTGGGTCAAACTGTTGCTCTCATAGCTCCACACCTGCACGTTTCGGCTGCAGAAACAAGACTCCACCTTTTTTTCCCTGAGGCTCTGTTTGATTTGGAGGCTGAAGATGCAACACTGAACTCCTATTGTACAGTTATGAAGCAGACATAATTGCCAAGAGTGAGATAATTATTGTTTAGACTGAACAAAAGAAAGGTGAAGAACAAATCCAGTTGAATGAGAGAAAAAAAATCCCCACAATCTTTTTATTTTCTTGGAAGAGCATAAAAAGAGCAATCTTAATCTATTAGATTGCTAAATGATTATCTTAAATACCTACTCAAATGAAACTGATGCTTTTGGTGTTTTTAACAGTTTTCTAGCATGTTTTTCATGACAGAGGGCATGAAAATTCAACTGTTTTTGTTGCATCGGTAATGTTTGGTTGGGGTTGTGAGGGACCACAACATAGAGGGAGAGCGTGTTAACAGATGGATGACGGGAAGTAGGGGTGGACTTACTCCGCACCAACAGTGACAACCACAAGACAGAAGCAAATTTCTGATGAACTACTGCTGCTTTGCAGAAAAAAACATCCTAGAAAACAGCAGGTTTTTTGGGGGGTTAAAAACAGCATATTCATAATCAAAAGACCACTGGTAACTATTTGAAACAGCTCAAAAGATGAGTATAGAATTCATCTTGGGCACATGTAGTATGTACAGCTGAGATGCACATTGCTTCATGGCCTGCATGTTTATTTTAAGTGCATCCATGTATGCACATATTTAAAGTTAACTTAAAGTTAAAGTCCCATTAGCCATCACGCTCCTGTGTGAAATGTGTTTTCCGCATTTGATTCATCCCCTGGGGGAGCGGTAAGCTGCAGAAACAGCTGCACTCAGGAACCATTTGGTGGTCTAACCGTGACCGTAATCATAACCATAACCCCTTCTTCTGGGTCCATGCGGCCACTGTTGAACATTTTTCTTGCGTTTCAAAATTTACGTAAGAATAGTCACTGTTTTTGTTTTTTTAAAGCTCAACTGCATGCCTTCTCTTAAAGATCCACTCCAATAAAAAAAAAAAAAAGTCTTTGTGTGTGTTTTTTTACATGGTCTTGTAGTATTTTCTTATAATAGAGGGCGTATATAAAATAATTCACGATAAAAACTTTGTTCCTGAGTATTTCTTAAAACAAATGAAAACCGGATGCTAGAAAACAGAATGGGCATGCGAGACATGATGAGCGTGTTCAACACTCGTGTTGAAGTGAATTACGATTCAGGCTCAAACTGTACGACTGAATTGATCCAATATTGCTCATTGTTATTTTTGTGCGCTAATATTAGCTTGAGGCTACAAGCTTGATCGTGAGTGCACAAACAGAGCTCTCAGCGATGAAGAGGAAACCGGGTTGCTCTGCAACAGTCCCACCCACAAACCAGAAGCTA
>NC_050516.1:13528954-13541403 GCF_002922805.2 Oryzias melastigma | reverse complement strand
AGGAAGGGAAAAAAAAAAATAAAAAAAAAAAAAAGCCTGAACCTGCTTCCATGTAGTCTCTCGGATCCATCTTGTTTTCCAAGTCTCCATCCCTGTCGAAGTCCTCACATTCAAAGCTCTAACTCCAACACTGTCATGGCTACAGAACACTTTAGCGACCCAGACGCTGGAACCCGGAAGAAACACAGCAGGAGACGAGCGTGGCAGGTAAAGGATTTAATGATTAGGTAAGGTAGGGCGTGAGCAGGGCTGGTGGTAGATTCCAGGCGAGAGGCTGAGGCTGGTGGCGTCACTGGTAGGTTCCACCACAGGAAGGGATGGCCGTCTTGGGCGAAGGTCCACGGAACAGAGGCAGAGGCTCGTGGTGTTACCGCTGGAGAGAAGACCAAACTGGGGATCCGGGTTGAGGCTGATATTCGCGACCACTCGTGGTAACAGATTCCTGAGGATGAGTAGAAAAGGCATAAGACAGAGTCTTGACAAACACATGGCAAGACTGTGACTAGGAGAGGTGACCAACTATGCACCATCAGGGGCAACGGACTGGCGAGGAATGATGATCCTGGAGCTCCTTAAAAAGGCAGACGAGGTGATGAGGTGAGTGGTCGCAGCTGGGGATAATCAGCAGTGGGGTGGAGAGGCGAGGGGGAGGAGACTGACAGAGGCACCATGACAAACACCTTTGTCTTTACTTTCTTCCCTTTCTTCCTTTTCATGCATAAACGTCACATTTCCATCAGCACCCATAGGTCAACAGCACCGGTGGTGATTGAAGAGAATGGGGTCAGTGTTTCTCCTTTAAGGTCCGAATCAGTGTCTCACACACAGAAATGCACTCTGCTACATGTGGAAGTTAGACATGTGACTTCATTTCAGTCATAGTTGCTATGTCACCTTTGTAGTTTTTTTTGTTTTTTTTTTTTTTGACACAAGGGACTTTATGTAAAGCTTAAGCCTTTAACACTGGAACTTTAACTCCAATGTTCACATTCTTCTCACTACTGTCACTCTTCAACCATTTATGCTATTACCATAATTCCGGCAGATTCTCAAGTAAAGGAGCTTTGCACAGTTATGCAACACTTTACTAACATGTTGCATGTTGATGCCAAACAAAAAGCTGCCCAAACACAAGAAGAATTACAGTATGTCAAAGAGCGTGAATTATTTAGGAGTCGCCAGAGACGTCTCCGGTGTTAAAGGGTTACAGATGCTGATTTGCAGTGATGTAGATTTTCCCTGAACACCTTGGTGTAACGTTTGGTGTTTCTTATGTTATGTTCACACCGAACACAATTTGCAGGGCACAGGCGCCAATTTTAATGTTAAGTCAATGGTGCAGACAGGATCTGAGGTTCTACAGGGTCATTTGAGCAGTGCGATTTGAGCGACATGGTGAAAGTTTAATAATCTAAATTTTGGCAAGGTCGCCGTGGTGTGTCTACCAATCAGGGACTCAACTTTAGGGACATGACGTTTTCAATGACTCAATCAGGGGGTAGAATACCAATCCAAGTTTTTTGTCCTGAACTTCAATCTATCCCTTAAGCCCGGTAGGGCCGTGGGGTGGCCGAGCCCATTCCGGCTGCTGTTGGACGAAGGCAGGATACACCCTTGACAGGCTGTCAGTCTGTCATGCCCGTGGAGAGCCGCCGCTGGTGTCAATAGAGCTCGCTCGCTCTCTAGGCTAGCAGACAGAGAGCCGCTGCGGGGTGGAGAGGCTGCCTGCCTGGGCCTCCTGAACTTTGAATATTTTTCTTATTTTCATTTTCATACCTCTAGCTTTAATCCGGGACAGCAAGGCTCAGTCACAACACCACAGCGACCATCATCCAGACACAGCGGGAGTGAAGCTCTTAGTACCAAGAGAACCTCTGAATGATCCTGAACCCAAACATGGAGACATGATTAGGCTAATAATATGCTTTTAGACCTCTTTGAAATAAATAAAACTGATCTCTAAACATCATTGGTGTCTTCCATGCATTATAAATGAGATAAACACAGATACTCTAATACACTCTAAGTAGCAATTAGGTTGAAAACATCCTTCAACACGTGGCCGGGGAAGAAAACATTTTTGGACCGCATCAAATTCACCATGTGACGAATGGGGAGGCGGCCGACATGAATTTGACGTGCAGATCCCACTCAGTGTGAATGCAACATTAGGAATATATATATATATATATATATATATATATATATTACCTGCAGGGGGAAGACTTGTGTGTATGGGAATCAAGAGATCGGTCAGTGTGCAGCATTTGTGGATGGTTTTTCCCACAAGTGAGTCTTTTTTGCACGTTCTCAAGAAGTTTACTTTGGAAGTGTAAAATAAAAGCACACGCGTGATTTCAAATTACCCACGTGACTTTGCAAGAGTGATATTGAAATGAATAAACACATATGTGACTTTCATTTTACTTCTATGGGATATAGAACACAGCTGAATACCCTAAACAACATTTTTATCCCAACATAAACATAAAAAGTAAAAAAAAAATAGGAAAAAAAAGTTTAAATGGTGATTTCAACTTTTATTATTTTCTTTTAGATATTTGACATTTTTACATGTTTTCTTTCATTCTTCTATTTATTTTACAAACCCCTTGGAACTACTGCAGATCATTTCAGCTAAATTCCAGCAGATTTATATGCAAAAGTAAAACAACATTAAGTTACAAATGTCTTTCCAAGAAAATAAACTCATTTGCACTCTTTCAGTAAAAGCTGTTGACAGAAGGTTTCTCGAATATGTAAAATATTCTAGTGAATAAATAATATTTTCTGCATCTGTTAAAGGCACGTGTATTATTCCTCCAATAATAAGAACACACCTTCCTGCTGAACATGCAGACTGAGCGGCTGTCCAGCGTCGCTGGAGCAGCTCAGCTGTAAGTGCCGACATCATGAACACGGCTTCGGTTGGTTAGCTCTGCAGATTAAATAAATATACAGATGTAGCTGATTTTGTTGCACGCTTGCCTCCCTGCAGCCCTTGGGAAGCAGCTGGCTCTGCTTATCAGCTCTAACAAGGTGTCGTCTGCTAAATTGTTCAGTGATGGATGCAGAGTCTTGTATTTCCTTACAATGACTGGATTCTGCTGGAAAATGACAAAAGGAAAGTAAGCCGTCCACAGCTGTCTTCAAGTTACAGATGTTTCAAGTGTTCTGCATTTTATCTTTTTTTTCATCTTTTAAAACATAAAAAATGTTATTGACACCATGACTGTTTTGAGGCAAGACACAAGGCAGTTCGTCATACGGGATAAGTGTCTACATTTATTTTTAACTTGTCCTGTCCAACAGCTGAGCCAACAGATGCGGGCTGAGAGCTTTTTGTGTTGGGCAGATTTTACTGTCACAACAGGGATTTATTGAGTTTAAACCCCTTTTGTATTTTATGCTAAACTTTACTTATATTGATTATGTATTATTGATTATATATTGGCATTGGGTCCAAGTTCACCCAGTCCAGGGGCCCCACCACCTCCAGAGCCCTGACCCCATAGGCCCCACACCCCCCACCTCACACAAGGAGAGAGAAGCCAAGAAGGAGCCAATCACTGGGGCAAATCCCGGCTCCTGCCCCCAAGCACCTCCCCTGTGGCACCAATGGGAGACCGAGGCAGTCCGACCAGCCGCGGCCCACACCGATTACCTCAGTAGAGACCGCAACCTGTAGACCAAGTGTCAACATTAATGATCGACAGACTGTCAGAAAGCCTGGATTCCTGCTCTGGTCCTTAGTTTTTTAGGTGGCTCATGGTGTCATTTTCACGACAAGTTTTTGTCGTATTTGAAATCCCTTTCGTCAGTCTGGTTGTTTTGTTTTTAGTACATCATAAATTAATTAATTAATTCATTCATTCATTCATTCATTTTATACCACAGTCGGGGTGAATACTTGGATCTGATTGGCTGCAGGGTGTGTCATTGGACACCTGAAAAAGAAGTTCTGGTCACATACTGTAGCCTCAAGATTCTATATTATCACTTTGGCCTAAACACGAGTTTGTAACTAGAACAATAATAACTTGGAACATACAGTAGTTGGTCATGCTGCTTGAAGATCAAATTTATATTAAAAAAAGAAAAAAACTGCTTGCCTGCATTATAAAAACATGTTTTTTTGTGTGTTCCAGACAAAAAAGAATGACATGCATGAAAAATATAAAATGATTGAATGAACAGTTACATAAATGCGCTTAAAAAAACTGGCAATCTATCAAAGGTGAACCTTGCTTTCAGTCAACCGTTGCTGGGATTAGCTCCAGCAACCCTGTGACCCTGAACGACATTAAACCTGGAAAATGAAAGGATGTAAATGAGTGATTAAGTATCACGATGTAAGAAAACAACCAAACATTAAAAGCAGTGCACTTAACTTCATTTAGCTTCGTTTTTGTCGAGGCTCGTCAACTTTTCAGAACATTTTCAACTGTTTGAATCAAAATCAGATGACTAGAAATGTTATATAGTTCATAAAGATGAATCTACTTCTCTTCAAAAGGCTTCCACAACTTTACCCAAAAAAAAAGAAAGAAAGAAAGAAAGAAAAAATGAGAAAGCGCTTTTGGTGAGACAGCTGCTCTTAATTAAAGCTCAAGTATCTAACCTTCTCTTATAGGTCACCCTAACATTACATTTATACAGTCATTTGGCAGACTTTTCTTTTAAAGTACTTTTGCTGGAGTATTCGCTCATCTGCCTTTACACACATGAACTAAAGTGACTTCCCATTTATAACCTGTTTAATTTGATGTCATTCCACTCTGTAGCTTCTCTGGAAGTCTTTTCCCAGGTTTAGGAGTATTTGAGAATGTTTGACTGTTCTAGAAGCTCATTTGTGGCGTCAAATGCTGATGTTCCATGAGATGGGCTCACTTGTATGTTCCCTATAGCTCATGCGACAGGGTTTCTTATTAGGTTCAGATCAGGACCGTTGGCAGTGTAACAATTGTGCTATCATAGGCATATTTACATCACAAGTGGGTTCATCTGGACCCCACAACATAGAACTTTTTCTTCAAGGATTTTATCAATCTTCACTGGTGTCTGTGGCAGACATAAAAATCCTGTCCACATTTATCCACCTTGGTCATGGGAGGGATCACTCATCAATAGATGGGTGGGGTCATCTGGACCCCATAAGATAGCATGAGGGACATAGGGATGGACAAAGCGCCTGTGACGACAACCATAGTAAAAGCTTTACTTCAGGTTCCAAAAAAATTTATTCAATCCAGTCGCCGTGTTTATATTATTTTATATTATTTATATTTCGCCATGTTGGACCCAGACGATGTTACTAAGCAAAAGTGGTCCAAGTTGATCTGAATCATCATTTCTATAGTAACCACTCTCACTAATCAGAAGTGAGCTTGTTGGAACTACACCCAAATGAAAGCAGGCTCGGGAGAATTTGTCAAAAGTTTTGAACATTCAAGGTGTGGGTCAGCAGGCACCGCATGCTTTTACTAAGGCATCTGATTGGCTAGTTTATAACTTGAATAAATTGGGATAAAGAAAGTGCATCATGAAAAAGCAAGAACATGTTAAAAAGAGGCACCAGAAAAATGTTTATTCAGACAAATGAAATAACTGATTAATAGATGTAGTCCCAGCCCTGGGCTGGGTGAAACTGATTTGGACTAATCATAAAATAGTATGCAAACAAAATCAGAATAAACAAACTTTAGCCTCAGATACAAAAGGGGTTTATGCAAATATACTAACCCACTATTATAACAGTAAAATCTGTCGAACACAAGAGGCCTTCTGCTCATATCTGTTTGCTCAACAGTTGGTCAAGTAAAGCTAAAAAAAAAAATGGACTCTGAATTGTGGGCAGGACTGTTGGTGCAGAGTAAGACCGTTCCCACTTCCCATCATCCATCTGTTTACACTCTCTCCTGCTAGCTTAAAGCCTCTAACATCCCGAGTCTAACGTTACTAGTACAACAAAAATGGTGAGTAATATTGGAGCTATCCAGCCATAAAGTTTTGAGCCAGATTTGAGGAAATCAAAGACAGGCATGGATCTATTTCTCTACACGTGGATGCATGACAATGGAGCGGAGCAGGGAGCTTATGGCTTGTACGGCAAACTTTTTCTGCTCTACATTCACACGGATTTTAATAAAAAAATACTCAGAAACACAATTTTAAGATTAATTCTCTTTATATATTCTCTATCATAAGAAGAATTCTACAAGAACATGTTTAAAAAACACCCAAAACACAGGTGGATCTCAGCTGAAGAGGATTTTATTTTAAATTTTCCAAATATGTGATATCTAACTTCACCTCTGAGATGAAACTTATGGTCTATAATCAATCAGTGGCTGTTTCACGTTATAGCAAGGTTACAGACTTAACTTTACAAGAGGTTAAAGTTTTCTTCTCAATTAAAATGTCATTTTATTCTAGTGCTGTGCGAATCAATCCACACATCATGTTTCACCAACTCAGAGCCACTGTTAAGACTTAATATTCCATCTCGCAGAGCAAATCAAAGTGCTGCAAGGAGACTTAAAAGACATGCAGAAGTGAGAAAGTCTTTCCAGAGGAGAGCCTGTAGCACGTCTCTGCTCAGTCTGTTTGATAATCGCTCCATGAGTCTTTGACACGTCCCTTCGTTGAATGCAGACCCGCTTTTTCCTCTGGAGATTTCATGTTGCATTTACTCCAGAACCAGCTGATAATTGACACAGTCAGAGTCCTGACGCTCCACGTCTACCTCAAAGACTTGGAGCTGACAGAAGCTGGCTGATCAAACAGCTTGCATCATTCCATTTTGCTCCACGTCGGCAGTTAAAGGTTGCACTTGAGCTCACCACAAAGACGTATGACAACCTGATCTTACAGAGTAGCTGAAAAAGTTATCCATGTTCTAGACTTGTCAGAGACAAAGCTGGAGACTTCGAGACAAAGGAGACGATTATTTTCTCTCCCCTGAGAAAAGTCTGCTGCGTTATAAAAACTCTACATATGTTTGCAGATTTTAATCTCCCATGTGACACAAATATTCACATCACATGCTAAAGTGTGACAAAATACAGTGATACAAAAATATGTATATAACTTTTTTGCTACAAATGCCAAAATAACGATGATTTCCTAGCATAGCTCACAGATAAAATCATTTAAAGAGTGTTTTTTCTGTTTGGGTTCTGTTAAAAACATGTGGAAATGATCTAAAAAGCTTAGGAACAGATAATATTTTTGCTCTAATATATACTCCCCCTTGAAGAACAGATTTTTAAGCCACTAAAAAGGATAAGATATTTCTAGAAATGCACAAAACAGATAAAAGTAAATTAGATCTAGTTCATGAAAAGAATGTGGTCCTGGACAAAAGTGGCTGAAATGAGTTTCCTCCGTACGGTGGCTGGGCAGTCCCTTAGAGATAAAGGTGAGAAGCTCGGTCACCCAGAGAGAGCTCGGAGTAGAACCGGGGCATTTGGTCCAAATGTCTCTTGGGAAGTTGTTCCGGTCATGTCCCACTGGGCGTAGGCCCTGGGGAAGACTCTGGACACGCTGGAGAGACCACATCTCTCTGTTGTCCTGGGAACGCCTTGGGGTCCCCCCAGAGGAGTTGCAGGACGTGACCCGGGATAGGAAAGGCTGGATATCTTTGCTTAGACTGCTGCCCCCATGGCCTGGTCCCAGATGGGCGGAAGAAGATGGATGAATGGACAATCTAGTTAAAAATAGTTACAATCTTCTTTATTAGAAACAAATTGTATGTGAGAACTTTAAGCTTTAAGTATAATAAAGAAGCTTTCAAAAGAGGCACTATAGTCAAGTCTCTCCAAACAGGAGAACACTAACCCTCTAACACCTTTTTAGAAATCAGTTCTGCCAGGCATACGAGGCAAGAAAATGATGGCAGTATCATACTTTACAAATATTTCACTTCACTTTGCATCTGTTGAGTCAGCTTTTATCCCCCTCTTTCATTGTGAAGTATTGGTAAATACTTGGGATTTTTGCTGCTGGTCACTTATGACAAACAGAGCCAATGGCTTTACCTACCATCTTAAAATTTCATACAGGTTTGTCCATTTTTTCATCCACCTGTCAGGGCTGTTGTGACTAAGGCACAAACTGGTCAATGACAAACAAAACCCTTAGACTTGATTTGTTTCGCCAAAAAATACTCAAGTCCTCAAGACAGGAGCCACACTGTTCCGTTTGCTAATGATTGTGATGCTTCCCTTAAACTGTGATGATCTCCTGTGTGGTCCCATAGTGAAAGATTTCAGTGCACCTCATCCAGGCAAACAAAAGATCTGCTAGTCTATTTTTGAAGCTTTTTCTCTGCCATCCTCCCTGTTATGAAAGCTGACTGATTGACAGGCTGAAAAGTCTTGCTGATTACCTGGTAGAGGTGTAAAAATACCCTGATGCAGTGATTGACGGAAACCACCTTCAGCCTCAGGTTGACACAGGAAAGTTAATCAGTTAATTAACTGTCGTTTCTACAACACGTCTTTTCCGCTCTTTGATGTCCAGTCATTGCTGCTTGAAGATCAAATTTATATTAAAAAAAAAAAAACTGCTTGCCTGCATTATAAAAACGTGTTTTTTTGTGTGTTCCAGACAAAAAAGCGCAAAGTCTGGCTTTTTTTTTTTAAATATATATTTTCCTCAGAAGGGCCAAAGACCTGCTGTGACTATCATCTTTTTTCCTGGATATGGTCAACTGAAAAGAACTGTCAGTTCTGACTGACCCACCCCCACCCGCAGTTTAAAGGTCCTTAGAAGAAAGCATCCAGAGTGGGTGGCTGCATGAATGCCTGCAAATCTTATCAACGAAGTACCAAGAAATATAAAATATAATAACATCGAGTATAGAGTGTAATATTTTCTTCTTTTGTATTTCATTTCTGTAATTATAAACAAAATGGTACATTGCTGCATGATAAAAATTGTGTAAGCCATCAGTTCTTTAAGAGTAAACAATTCTATATGAATTTAGAACAGAAATTATTAGTGTGTGCATACAAAAGCATTTTGCTCTGTCTAGTCTCTGTAAGACCAGAGCAGGAGTTTGGATCGCAGTAAGTCAGACCTGTTCCCAGTGGATGTTGGACTCCGGCAGGGCTGCCCTCTAATTACCAGTTCTACTCATAATCTTTATAGGCAGAATTTTAAGACGGACAAAGGTCCAGAGAGGGTCTAGTTTGGGGTCCACATGATTTTTTTGGGGTTCGTATGCTTTTCCTCTCCATTTCTGCAGAAACTGGGCAGAGGTTCCTGGTCTACCTCTGTCTAGTCCCACCTATGGCCCAGTTGTGACCCGTTCTTCCTCATCAGGATTCCAATTTATAAGCCTCAACCTTTTCCTCCACTACCTGCCAGATTGTTCACATACTGAAGATATCTTTAGCCTTCCAGAGTCTCTGCTCCTAAAATTACCTGCTCAACCTATAGCCGTCCTACCCCTTCTCTTCATTGAGACTTTTGGTCACATTGAACAACTTAAACCTCTGTCAGCCTGCCATCTGCTACTTAGATCCACCAGAACTATTCCTTATATGATATGTCCTCTCTGCGTCCCGCCACCTTAGGGTGGCTGGGCACTCCCTGAGACAGGGTGAGAAGCTCGGACACCCAGAAAGAGCTCAGAGTAGAGCTGATGCTCCTTCAAGTTGAGAGGAGCCAGTTGAGGTAGCTCGGATGGATGGATGGATGGACTTCAAAGGTTTCAAAAGGCCTGTGACTCAGATGTTAAACAAATTTTGTTTTACTGTGCACAGAAAACCACTATCAGAAAAAAAAAGTTTGTATTAATCCTTTACAGGATCATACTAACCTGAGCCTACATCTTTATAAGCTGAGAAGGAAAAATGAAGAGAGTAACTGCTGGTGATCGTGTGATACATGGATGAAGAGTGTATGACATTACCTTTTAATTTTGTTCATTTGAAACCACTTTTTTAAGTTCTAAAAATTAAGAAACAATTATAAAAAAAAATCAAGCATGGGTGTTTTTTTCAGGACATGCTTTATACAGCCATGTAAAAATTATGATTTGGGTGACATCTGTGAGTCAAATGCCCACACCAACAAGAAAAAATATTTTAATTATTTTATATCTGCCTCAAATGTAATTCAAGTACTGTGTTTTTTGGATTATAAGTCATTCTGGAGTATACTGTAAGTCAAAAAAAAAAAACAGCCAAAAAATACATTGTGAGGGGAAAAAAATTAATAAGTTGCACTTTTGGGAGACATTGATTTTTGAAATCAAGAACGGAAATTTCACCTTAAAAGGTAAATCATAAAAACGGATCGCAATGATTGACTGAATTTATGCATCCTTCACTACTGTAACACATTGATACTTTAACTTCATGAAACACAGGAGGAAATTAGCATACTCACTCAACATATAAACAATTCTTCAGATAACCATAGCAAGAAGAGGATGCTAAAAAGTCAACTAAACTCTTTATGTCACCTTAAATCAATACATGTGTTAAATTATTTAATCTCTGTAGCAAAGAAATAATTCCAAGGCTGGCATAAGACTGAGTGGCCCTTTTTTCAGTAACAAAAAATACTAATACACGCACCTATAGTACTCACTAGTGGTTGCTTCTGTTCGTTTTGAAAAATGCACTTCAGTCACGCGAGTATAAATCACATTCTCTGCAGAACAATGCAAAGAAACGCAACTTATACTCCAAAAAATACACTAAGTTCTGTTTTATCCAGCTAAAATTTTGAGTTTTCTTTGGTGTTGTGTGTGTAAAGTTATGTACATTTATGTGTCCATGAGAAGGTTTGGTTGCTTGACTGAGTGATGGCCACAGGTGCCTAACTTGGACGCTGCACTGATGACAGTGACATGGACCAATGGTGGCATTCATGACAGTTTAAATTCCAGGTCTCAAACTCCAGCCCTCCAGGGTCCAGTGTCCAACATGTTTTTCAGCTAACCTGCCATTGCAGTTTCTTGTTGGCAAAACACACCTGATCCAGGTGACCAGCAGCAGATGAGGCAGGCTTTTATATATTAAAAACAGCCTCAAGTTGACCCTCAAGGGCTAACGTCTGACACTATTGGTTTAAAAGGTATACAGTGGATTCAGCTTTCAGCATGCCCTCTATGTGTTTCGGCTTGTAAACTCTTTGTTGTAAGCTGTGGTAGTTCCATTAGTTTGGTTGTACCTTTGTTGGAGGACTTTGATTTTGTGCAGGTTCATTTGTGTTACACTTGTAGATGCACTTTATCTAAGCTCCTGCAACATAAACAGCAGAGCCTGTGTATTTGTATCCACCTGGTTTGCTTAGTTGTTTATTTGCACGAATGACTGGTTCCTTGTTAACACCTGATTGCACATTGAACAACTGCTGCTCTTTACCCCTTCATTTTTGGATATTTTTTTCATGTTACCCAGTCTATCCCTTTCTATTAGACCAATGTCATTACAGGGTTTAGCAAATCGAAAATTACAACTACTCTAGCTTTTCATGCTATCTTCTACTTGTATTTTATTGTTACATTATGTGCAGGCTTCTTGTGTGTATTCAGGGTACTTAACACATCTCTGGGATTTTAATTGCTGGGCGCCTGTGGCTTTGTCTGCAGTAAAAGTTCTTCTCTAATTTAATTTCTCATCTGATAAACCTGTATCTGTATTAACTGAATGTCCCAGAAGTAAATTGGGGCCCTTATGAGAAAGAAAAAAAAAATCACAGACTATGTAATTCATACTATTGGCTACACTTCATAAATATAATCTAATTAAAAGCAATTAAATCCTTCACCATTAGAGAGAGGTAAACTTTTGGACTAACTTAGAAAACATATCCAACTTTTTAAACACAAAGTATTCAATCATACATGACTGGATCCAGGATAAAAGTCTTCTCCATTAATTGCAGTTTCCTGTTGTGGTTCTTATTTTACAGGACATATGAATATTTCAAAGCATTGCAGCAGATAAATGTTTGAAGTTAAGCTACAGGAACAACACCTTAAATAATGCAGGGATCCAGTGTGAAAACGTGGTCAAAGCGAGGGCAGAGTAAAAGGAAAAACACAACCTCCCACTATTAACTTGTTACTTATTCATGAAGCGGCTGCAGAGAACTCGGCTGTGAGGGAAGATGTTGTGCTGAAGAATGGAGGTGATCTGCTGTCACCTCGGCAGAAGGTCTTAGGGCATCAGTAAGAGCAGCAGCGACCCTGCAGAGAGACGCCTTCTGTCTCTGCTGAAATGAAACACAGCGAGTTCCAAATCATCAAAGAGGCTAGCGTATGTTTTCATTATTATTTAGAGCAAAGAAATTAAGGTACCCAATTGGCTTTATAGATCTGAGTAAATTATTTCTAAAATAAAGAAATTTAACAAGTTTTTAGAATCAAACACTTAAAGGAGAATTGGATCTTGTGAGGTTTTAGACCCAGAGACTGCATGAGAGCTTGA
>NC_050516.1:13527115-13528908 GCF_002922805.2 Oryzias melastigma | reverse complement strand
TTTTCAGATTCATGGATAATCCTGATCAAACCTGATAAGATCTACCTTACATTCTAAACACAGACAAGTTTTCAGGACAAACTCACCTGCCAGTTGAGGCTAGAGAGCTCTTGTCCTTCTCTTGTTTGGCTCTTGTCTGACATTTTGGTTGCAGTAGAAAAATCTCCTCTGAGGGGGCGTGGCTTTTGGAGCTGAGCTGAGCAGCTCAACCCCTGATCTCCCCCTTCTGATTATCATAGCTGCATCTGGCTACCGTAAACCCCTGCTACATAAAAACGTCAAGCAATATCTGTAATGTCCAGCTGTATCGTTTTGAGCAGGATGTCAGCTGGGACGAAGACATGAAGAGCTTTGTGGACCAAACTTCCTACAAAAGCCTGATCCTTTCTCCTTCCAGTTCACCAAAGATTCATCCATTCATCGTCCAGACCGCTTCTTCCCTTTCGGGGTCGCGGGGGTGCCGGAGCCTATCCCGGCTACTGATGGGCGAAGGCGGGGCACACCCTGGACAGGTCGCCAGTCTGTCGCAGGGCCTCAATCACACACACATGCACTCTCACATTCACACCTAGGGGCAATTTAGAGTCACCAATTAACCTATGAAGCATGTTTTTGGATGGTGGGAGGAAGCCAGAGTCCCCGGTGAAAACCCACGCATGCACGGGGAGAACATGCAAACTCCACACAGAAAGGTCCCAGCTGGGAGTCGAACCGGGGCCTTCTCACTGTGAGGCAAGAGCGCTAACCACTGCGCCACCGTGCAGCCCTCACCAAAGATTCTTTTAGCTAATTATTGAATGTTTATTGACGTTGCTGTGGTCAAAGGAGCCGCCGTTTGCATGGCGGTCTTATTAAGAAGGTCCACAGAGTCACGCAGAGGTTTTCCAGCATTCGCAGCCCTGCTGCCACAAGTATTGTATGAAACTTACACAAAAGATCCAGTGACGGCTGATTTGACCACAGAAATGTGAACGGCGGCTCATTTGACCACACCTGCTTTTTATTCATTTCAAAAACAATAAAAGACCATGAGTTGATGTGAAATATTAGAACTGACAGAGCAGCTTCTTTTTAACACAACTGTGTACAGTAAGTGAGAAATGCATGGGGCATTAGAAAGATATTAGTTCCCATCTCTTCCTGAATACATGTCGTTTTCTCTCGCTGTTTTATCTACAGACTTCCAGTTCTTTTCCTCAAGAAGCACTTATCTGAATGAGTGTGTGTGCCCAAGTAGTGAGATTATTCAAATTCATTCTCTCTGAGGAAGGAAAAAGGGGATATCAGGTGCCAATTACAGCTCTTCCCTGTCGTTTTGCACATAATTATAGATAAATTATTCAACCTTCTGAGTCTGAATGAAAACCTGCTTCATCTTATAACTCCTTTTCCAGTGGGACAGGGGGAAGATTGTTTGTGTGGGATGCCTGAGTTGTTATACGTTTATTTAATCTGAAAAGCCTGAATTAACAGCTTAGTTTTACACCTCCACTAACAAGTATGTTATAGTTTATAATCTTCTTCCTCACTTTGACCTTTTTGAATCTGTGATTGCTCTATTATCATGTCATCATTAAACGGTCTAAATTAAAAACGCATTCATGTTTTGTAAATTATCAGAAGCCAGAGAGGTTTTAAGTTTCAGGATGTCTTCCACTTGAGCGACTTTCAGAGACATAGACTGTGGTATGATAATTAATGGTGTGACATTCTGTTTTGAGGATGTAAAGCAGGGGTCCCCAACTGGCGGACCGCGGTCCGGGTCCGGACCCCGAGACCCTTTTATCCGGACC
>NC_050516.1:13525483-13527083 GCF_002922805.2 Oryzias melastigma | reverse complement strand
AGACCCCTGATGTAAAGCATGTGCCGAGTAGTGGAGGGGGCATTTTCTTGAAACACGTAGCTGTGAGGAGTCAGAGCTCTGCCTTCCCCTCTGGTCACTGACAGAAGCCATTTTTGGATTACTTAGGTACTTCATCTCCCAGCGCACAGTTCCCAGATTCCTCTCACCTGACTCCCATTGACAATCATTACCCAGAGCCTCGCTTGTTGTGAAGTATTGTTTGTGCCTGCCAGCCTGCTTTATAGAGCATTTCTCTCTGGACCTGATCTTCTATTTGCCAAATCTCAATTCTTCTCTGACTCTGATTGCCTGTTGCCTGTCCGGACCTGTGCCTCTACTGTAAATTCCAATGTCTGATCTGTGATTTTCCAATCCTCGTGCCTTAGCTTCACAGACTCATGAGCCTGATTTCCACTGAGCAGTCTGGTCTGGAGAAGTACGGTACGGTCCAGTTAATTGTGGCGAGTATTTCCACTCAGTTAAGTCTCGCTTCCACTGAGCAGTTTAGTTTCATGTGGCATGCGTGATGTAGACAGCTAGTGTGTTGCTAACTTTACCTGTATCACACTTTCACCAAGGATGGCAATGAATGTTTGCAGTTCCGCCGCAGACCAGGCTTTGCTATTCTTTGCAGGCATTTTCAATATAGACATAAGACCAAAAGAGTACATAGGAAACAGCAAAAACCCCATTGCTTAATAACATTGGAAACATTAGCTTTAAATAGGTGTCATTATCACTTTCTGCCAATCAACAGGTGGCTACAGACGCTCCGCCCCAACCGTTCTGTCCCACTTTTCAATGAACCTACAACCAATGGGGGACCGGTGCAGTTCCTTATTGTTTAATGGGTCAATTTTACAATGGAAACACTACAAATACCGGCTCGTTCTGAACCGCTCATATAGTTGTGCTTCTCCCCTGTCAATAAATCTGTTGCACTTGGATCTAGCCAGCCGTCTAACCGCCTCTTGGTAACAGCATCCAGGCTTGCAAATTCTAGGGGAGGGAGAAGAAAATGTTGATGTTTGAAGCTTGCAGCCTGGCTGTACCATATGACTGATTGTGTCATATTTGCGGAGCGAAGCAGACCCAGATGCTGGAACCCAGAAGGAATACGGGAGGCAGAAGTAGATTTAAAGTTTATTGTCCGTAGCGCTGTAGGGTAGATCCGAAAAGGCGGCGATGATCCAAACAGTAAGGCAGGCTGGTGGAGTGTGGCTGAACGGAGAAGACAGGAGAAGACAGGAAGACAGGAGGCGATGGACCCAGGTTGAAATGTGAAGGATGGACCTGGGGAATGCAGAGATTCAGGTAAGCAATGTCGAAAACACTAGATCAAAACTAGGAAAATACTGAGAGGCCAGACGACTGCACCGGGTGAGGTAACGAACTGGCGATGAATAGGAGCAGGTCTTCCTTAAGTTGAGGACTGGTGATGAGGTGATGTCCAACAGCTGGGTCCAATTGAAGGTGCACCATGACAGATTGAGGAAGCGGTTTTTATTTAGATAAATAATCTAATCAAGCATATAAGGAATTTTGGTAACGCTTTATATTAAGGTGTGCTTGTTAAGTATTAATAAGATATTAAT
The DNA here is from genome assembly GCF_002922805.2 of Oryzias melastigma. Lineage (NCBI taxonomy): Eukaryota > Metazoa > Chordata > Actinopteri > Beloniformes > Adrianichthyidae > Oryzias > Oryzias melastigma. The sequence continues at coordinate 13,525,488 of NC_050516.1, read as the reverse complement.
AAGCA
>NC_050516.1:13522474-13525432 GCF_002922805.2 Oryzias melastigma | reverse complement strand
GCATGCAAATACAAACACATTCAGTCAATTCTGCCTTTTATTTTATTTCTTTTCATGTTGTTGTATTATATACTCCTTCGTCCTTATCTGTGCTTCCTTGCACACCTCCTTTAGACAGTGGGGGGTGAATCAATCCCAGCTCCCCTGTACCTTTTAATCAAAGGACTTTTAGGAGCTCATGGCGTATTGTCATTAAAGGTCAGTCAGTAGCTGATTTATAGCTTTTAACACATGTGGACAAAAGTGCTGCTATCCCCTCGATAAAGAAAGAAAAGCCCACATTGTACACTGAATTAACTTGAAATTTTACAAAAAAAAAACAAACAACAAAAATCAAACAATGGTTTGAAAGACTTTTTAAAAGCCTGCAAACCTGAAATAAAGTGACTGACCTGAAATCCATCCAGGACGTATTTACCTAAAAATTCAACCAGTGTGACTCAGAGAAAAAATACCTGAGTGCAGGTGAAGTTTTCCAGACTCTGTATTCCATGCAAGATAATAGAGGGTAAATTAAATATGTGAATAAACAAATTTAAAGGCCTCGTGCAGTGGCAATTTTTTTTTTAATTTAGAAAGTCAATGGAACTTGGAAAACGAATCTGATAAAGATATTCACTTAAAATGATCCAGCGCGATTTTATTGATCATTTTATGGTTGTGCACAGCTTTAAATTTGGGCGATAGGTGGTGATGGCCGGGGGCTGCGCGTGACGTCACTTCAGGGATCCCAGAGTGTACACAACAATGGCGGACGGTTTGAGAAGTGACGTAGACCACTATTTAGCGGATATTTCTTTGGATGAAGGTGATGACCCTTCATCAAACACGGGAATTTTAACGACACAGGGTTCGGAGGGTGTACAGCCCTACCAGTTTGAACCGGAGGTTTCCTCATCTGAGGATGCAGGGGCTTCGGATGACGATGGTGAAAGCTCATACAGCGATGGCGCAGAGAAGACGATCAAACTTGACTATCTAGAGGAATTAAAAGTGTAACAAGGTTTCCGTAGGTGAACCTGCGGAAGGATCATTACCGGAAAAGGAAAGGCGCTGCCGCTGCCACGGAGCGTCCTTTGTCGTCCTCCTCCAGGGCCGAGGCGGACAGGGGTCTGCTGCTGCTGCGGTGACGGGTGGGCTTGCTCCCCCGCCGCCCTATCGGCCTCCCTTGCCCGCGCAACCAACCCCCGCGCGGGTCCTCTTTCCAGACGGCCAGCGGGGTCCTCCTGCGCCCCGCGCGGAGGCCACTCCCGCCGGCCTCACGGCCCCGGGAGGGAGTAAAAGCCCTTCGTGCGGGCTCGGCTGCCGGCGCCGGACAACCGTCTGGCGAACCCACGGCGCCCCCCATGCCTGGCCCTGGGCTTTGGAACCGCAAACCCCCCTCAGCGCGGCGCGGAGGCCTCACCCTGGCCGTCCGGCGCGCGCCCGCCAGGTGCCCGTACACCCCCCGCATTCCTCCTCCGGAGGGCTGGGGAGCGCTCAAAGCCTCCCCCTGACCGGGGAGCGCCCCTCTCCTTTATTGAAACGGGAAATTCATGAAGGGAGACCCCCTTCTTCGGCACATTACTGCACCCAAATACCACACTCCTATTCACCATTATCCTGTTCAAATCCCCAAATCCACGGCAGTCCAAATTCTATTATGTTAAGTAGTTCCATGCCCAGAAAGTCATCACAACACTAGCGGATCTAGCTGGATGTTCCTGTACTGACGTCACACGACCTATGACCTACTTATCGGTTGCTGCCCAAAATCTGAGCGACCGCGCTATCTTTGAACGCTTGAAGAGAGTGCACGGGGCCGCGGGTGACAATATAATTATACGGGGGTTCATTTGTGACATAAATACTAATGTGTTATTGCAGTTTAAGAAAAATCACGATTTTCACCGCACGAGGCTTTTATGGGTCACCAGTGATGCCTCAGGTGTTAAAGGGTTAAAACATATTTAATTTTGCTGTTAGAAAGGCTATAAAAGCATCATCTCCGGACAATAATATTTTAGATTTAGCTTAGTTGCAGCTTTTTCTGTAATGTAAGATTTTACTTTGGAAAGTATAATCTCATTATGCAGTTGCAGGGTTAGTCTCTGGATATTGCTACTGAAAAAGCAATTTCTACAATCTACAAAGAATAATGGTATCCAAAGACTGAAACACCTTACTGCCAGTAAAAATCTTACAAATTTGTCTCTAGAATGGATGTTGCACAATGATATAATCTCCAATCATCTTCCGCCTTATTGGACACATTCCTATGTATTGCCTGTTTGACCCTGAGCAAGATGAAGGGAACAAATATGGATGGCTGATGGATGAATCTGTGGTGCGATGGTGGGAACTGTCACCTCAAGGTTGAGGCAGTGAAGCTTTTGTGTATATGTTATCTTTATCATTTTGAGGGATTTTTAGGATAATAAACTGATGAATTTGGCGTTAGATGTAGCTGGGACATGATCTGTACAATAGAGCTGTCACGATTAGTCGACTAATCGCCTAATAAAATAGTCGACGACTAATTTAAAAGTCGATTAGTCGTTACTTTATAATTTAAGAGGAGGTAAGGCATTTTCTATGGATGACATCAAGACCTTGCTTTGTCCAATGATAATATATATGTCTATGGTCACAAGTAAGCTATTTTTCAAATTGCATTTTTGATGATTCAAAATTAGGATATCAAAATATTGAGAAAAGTTTCTAAAATATGTCCTCCATCGTCAGAAAAAAAATGACAAGAACATGTTAAAAGCACAATTATCATCAGAGTGAGTCCTTTTAATGTTCTTTGTACACAAAATGTGCAATATAAATTTGCTTTGCTTCATCTTCTTGCAGATAAAACATGAATCTGAGGATCTGTAATAACCTACAGAGGAATTTCAAAATAAAGCAACAGAATAGAAAACATCAGAGAACTACTTAAACTGGTAACGAGAAAAAAACTGGACAGAAACT
>NC_050516.1:13520944-13522245 GCF_002922805.2 Oryzias melastigma | reverse complement strand
AAGTCATAACAAGGTTTCCGTAGGTGAACCTGCGGAAGGATCATTACCAGAAAAGGAATGGCGCCCCCGCTGCCGCGGAGCGTCCTTTGTCGTTGTTACAACCATCGTCGTGTTTGTTTTTTTTTCTTCATTATTTTTTTGTACTGTGTACAATGTAGGAGTTCTTTTTGTATGTGTGTGGGTTCCTTATGTTCTATTTCAGGTTGTGGATTGGTTGACCGAAGATCTTGTGGCAGCTCAGGATTGGCCGGAGGAAGACTGATCCCAGCACTGGATTGGAGGAGAGAAGATTGGTGGCTGCTCAGGATTGGAGGAAGACCCTTCATAAACCAGGCATCTCCACTTCCTCGCGTGGGGAGATTTTGTGTTGATGGACTGGTTGTCTCTCCTCCCCACCTTTATGAGAATTGTTGTTGTTGGTGGTGGTTTCTGATGCCTTTATTGAGAGACTTGAGACTTGTGAAGAGTTTTTGTGAATTTAAGACTTTTTGTTAGTTTAAACAGCTAGTAGGGGTGAACTTTCATTTTGTTTGTGACTGTTTTCTCCTGTTTTTTGTTAGTTCAGGGAGACAGGTTAGACTCTGGTTAAGTTTTTTTTTAGTTTTCTAGATCATTTTCTTTTCTTATGTTATGCCCTGCACCCCTAGATATACAGTGCATAACAGTCGTCCTCCTCGAGGGCCGAGGCGGACGGAGCCCCCGCGCCCGGGTCCACGGACCCGGACGACGGTCTGCTGCTGCTGCGTCGACGGGTGGGCTCGCTCCCCTGCCCTCCCTCGTCCTCATGCGTCCCGTGCGGAGGCCACCCCCGCCGGCCTCACGGCCCCGGGAGGGAGTAAAAACCCTTCGTGCGGGCTCGGCTGCCGGCGCTGGACGAACGTCCGGCGAACCCACGGCGCCCCCATGTCCGGCCCGGGGCCTCGGAACCGCAAACCCCCCTCAGCGCGGCGCGGCGGCCTCACCCTGGCCGTCCGCCCGCCAGGTGCCTGTACACCCCCCACGTTCCTCCTCCGGAGGGCCGGGGAGGGCTCAAAGCCACCCCCTGACCGGGGAGCGCCCCTCTCCTTTATTGAAACGGGAAATTCATGAAGGGAGACACCCTTCTTCGGCACATTACTGCACCCAAATACCGTACTCTTATTCACCATTATCCCGTTCGAATCCCCAAATCCACGGCAGTCCAAATTCTATTAAGTTAAGTGATTCCATGCCCAGAATAGAATAGAATAGAATAGAAAAGCTTTATTAATCCCGAAGGAAATTTAAAAGCGGCCAGCTGCTTTTACAATCACAGACATAAA
>NC_050516.1:13506469-13520897 GCF_002922805.2 Oryzias melastigma | reverse complement strand
CGCGGGTGACAAAATAATTATACGGGGGTTCATTTGTGACATAAATACTAATGTTTTATTGCAGTTTAAGAAAAATCACGATTTTCACAGCACGAGGCCTTTAATATTTAAAGAATAGCAAATCCTTTCACATTTTAGTTCCATAAAGTTTTGTCCATTGTTGTTTTTCCACATCAAAATAATACAAAAAGAACATTTTTAGAAAATGATAAAACACTGCAGAAGCCACACATTTGACTTACACTGTGAACGACCTACCTTTAACACATCATGTTTTCTAACTCGTCTTAATCCAAAAGTGGAAGTTTTGCTCATGTTATGACCACAATGACATTTATCTGCAGTTAGTCACATTGCTCACTTTAGAAAGTAAATATGACACCCTACCCTATGATTCATAAGTGCTCAGAACCAACCAAAAAAAGTCTATTTATGTAGTTTGGGTAACTAGTATCAAGTTCTCATACGCACTTGTAAGTACATCTGCGTTTTTCTTTGAGTTGCTCCACCACATAATTTTTTTTTTTTTCTCAATTAGGAAGTAGTAATAATGTAATTATATTTTAATATAAATGCTATATTGTAAATCAATGTTTAATAAACAAAAGAAATCAGCCGCCTAATGATAATCTGCTTTAGATAATAAGTGTAGAGAACACTTACCTCGAGGTCTTATTTTGCTGTCCACAAATCTCTGGCAGTAAAAGTCCAGCCACATTAAAAATCACTGTGGCTCCTTGATTCACAATAACCTTCAATAGAATACATTTGAGAGCAGTTGAAAAGTTAAACAAAAAAAATAATACACTCAGAAATCAGATTTGACTCAAATATCTAGTGATATCTAGTCTTTTTGTGAGCATTAACAGACGTGTGATATAATTCAGCAAACTGTGAAAATAAAGACAATTTATTGTCCGTTTTATATATATATATATATATATATATATATATATATATGTTTAATATCAAGAATACCAAGGTAAACATGCTCCTTAAAAAAATACAAATAATAGTGATAACATTGAAGAGCTGGCACAGAAATAAAAACTGGGTATTTCCGTAGCTGAGAAACAGGTGTGGAAAATATAGACCAGGTGTGAGCAGCTGATGGAGAGACCGATTAGAAAGAGAAAAAAAGACCACCTGAAGTAATTAACTGCAATAAATAAATAAATAAATAAAAATCAAAAAGGAAATAAATGGACACAAGGATTTGGAAATAATTTTACAGGGCCTATACCATGCAAAATCCACCTTTTGAGTTTTTAAGAGTGTTATTACGTTATTTCCTCACAAAAAACAACCCTGAAACTGTATTTTGATCTATTCACACATTTCTAAGCATTCCTTTAAAAAACCTGTGCTCTGAGAATTATGCCCTCCCAACCCACTAAAACAAAGGAGTTTCCATGAGGTGGCAGAAAAGTGAGAACAGCACCCTCCAGGAAGAGTCTACGTCACCAGCACCACCCCCATGCTAACACAAACACACACTTTTTCAACAAAAAGCTTTAATTTATATGCTTTGGGACGCTAAAATTAATGAACAGAAAATATAACAGTATTCTGTAGCCCAGGTCAATGGTACACTGGTTCACAACACATACACTCAGGGTCTGCACCACTGTGCCTGACGGGGTAGGGTGGTGTGGGAGGTGTAGGGTGTGTTCAAGCAGCCCCAAGTCTAAAGTAACAAACACTTGTTTGAGCTGGAATTTATTGAAGACTGGACACAACTGGAGGATATATGGTATTCTGAAAGTTTTTGGAAGATCACCATTGTAGAAATTGGGTGTTGGACTGGGGGGCGGTGTTGTCAGAGCAGGATCTTCCTGAAACCGACTGTCTGGTTGTAACATCAGCACATGAGGACCTACTCATTTTTGTGGGTAAGGGAGGGGCTGGTAGTGGTACTGAATGTGTTGGTTTTTTGAGGATTACTCAGAAATGCATGAACAAATCAAAATACCGCTTTGGGGTTCTTTCTAGTGAGGAATGAACAGTATAATACACTTAAAGCTAAAAAAGTTGGATTGTCATGGTACGACCTCTTTAAAATTTCAACACTGCTCTTGTAACCATAATCAGCAAATCTGTTTTTGTACCTCAAAGTTGGAAGAACACAATTTAAAAGGTAAATGAATCTATACATTTTAAACATTCAAAAACCTACATTAAACATTTCAAACTCATGTTTATTTTCAGCAATCATTCCACCATACTGTTCTCTATGCAATTCAATTGAATGCTTATATCACACTCAATGGCCCAAAACGATGGACCTCCATCCATCTGTCTATCCATCAGTCCGTCCATCCGTCCATCTATCCATCCATTTTCCAAACCTTTTTAATCCGCTTTGTGATCACAGTAGTGCTGGAGACTATCCCAGCCACTGTTGTGTAAAGGCGGGGTACACCCCTGAAGGAACACCAGTCCATCAGGGTTAAGGACCTGTTGCATAATTAGTAGACCATGGGGTGTATCCCAGTTTGAAGGATGGGGCTGTCTCGTCCCTTCAAAGTCTACTTCAAGTGTATAAACATTAACGGTGAATAAGACCGTGACCCAGTGGGGTTTGTTTCTGTGAACATGGGATAATTAGCTTGTGTATAATTCCTCATAATCCACCCAGGTTTTAATGACAATTTGAGTCATCTGTACAGCAGTTTGGAGTTTGTTACATGTCCATGTGAGGTCCCTAAGCCCCGGCAGTAATTAGGAACACATACTCACCAGGGATTTTAATTCCATGGACACCCACTGGAGCCACTGAATGGAGTTTATTTTTCATGGAGTCTTTACTCCTCTTAAGCACATTTGGAGCAGCTGAAAATGCATGAAGAGGGCAGAGTAAATGTGGAGTAAAAACAAAAAAAAAGACAATGTTCTTTCTGTTGTCACTTTTACTCTACTTCAGACACATCTGACATTCACACTAAAAACTTTTACAATTCTGCACATTCCGAATTATCCAGATCATTCATTTAGACATGCCAGAATCAAGACCATGGCTATTATGACTATGACTCCTATGTTTGCAGAGTCAGCCTTTCCAGCTTTATATCCAGCCGTATCCACCCAAAATCCAAATTCTTCCCCCACCCCTCCAATTGTAGAGGCATTTGGATGGGTATGGTTGTCCCAAATACATTTTTTACGAGCTAACCCTCATGGCGGAGGGATGCAGTGCTCTCTGACGCTGTGCTATAGAGAAGAAACACTTTTCTTCACGTGTGTGCTCTGAAGCACAGAAGTTTACATTTAAATGTAAGTAATGAGTTTTTTGTTTGACTTTTTAAAGTTAGAAAACCAATATTGTTATGTATTTCCAAGCGCTAGCAGCTCTGTGCTAACGTGACTGACCAGCGACTATTGATCACATCATCGAGAGGGAGTAACGTCTGAATCGAAGGCACTATTTTTCCATAGCTCTACCTTCAGAGGCCTAAATGTAGGGGTAGGGAAAAGCTGAATGGGAAGAATTCTGATTCAGCCCCTGATTGGTCAAAGTTCTACCTCATTTTTGTTTTGACATACATTCAAAACGGTTGTAAGAACTTGTATTGCCACCTGTAATGTGACAACTTGAAGCGCAGAAGCCCAAAACATACGTTTTCACGCATTTAGATAGACATTTTATTGGAAGTGACCATATATATAAATATATTATGTACTCTGTTTTTCTTTGCCTACTTTAAAAAGTGATCCCTTATACAAACTAATACTTGCAAATACATTAAATGGAAAAGTGCATTGTATTTCGAGGATTTGACAGATACTACAAATAAGAATTGTTTCCCTCATGAAACCATACAAAAACAAGACATATGGAGCTTTAGCAACCAAAACAGTCAAATGTAGACTGATTTGTTGTGCAGTCGCTCATGTCAGATGTGAGTTTTTACCCGTCTAAGCCCAGTACTGCATAAAATTTGATTTACATAAGACATTTCAGTTGTGAGCTTTGAATTTACTTACAGAGTCAGCTGTTGTCTGGTCAGATTTACATTTTAATGCATTGCAAGCTTTATGGTTGAAGTTCAAAAAGCTTTTTTCCAATCTTCAAACACTGTCTTGAATATTGTTTTGAATAGCAGTGTACAACATATATTTTTTCTGCTCTAATTCTTGTGTACTGTGAAATACCAAAATAACCAACCCGTTTAATAGTGTGCGACAATACATAAAGGGGAAAATACAGAGCAATTTTTGACTTTTAACACTTGAGAGTTGAGCCCTTATTGTTATTGTAAAAAGCACAACAAAATCGTTACAGCAAGGATGGCTGGGTAAGGAAAGTGGGTATTACATGGGGACAGAAAGGAGACAATGACAAAGACTTTGTTTTATTCCATTGTGCAGAAAATACCTTTAAGAATAATTTAAAGGACTGCTATTTGTCTAATTTTAAAGAATTTGCTGTGAGGGTGAACCCAGAGACAATGAATTAAAAAAAAAAAAAAATGTATTGACTCTTGAACAAAATGAAACCTAAAATGTTACAGCAGTACAATTTCACTGGTCTTATGTCAACCTCAACCATGTTGCTTTGTTTCCACCGATCAGGGCAGTTTAAGTGGAACAAGAACAGCACAATTTGGAGTACCTTAACAGTTCTGAATTTATCTATCTTTATTGTCATGCGTCTTTGTGGAAAACATAACCTTTTGTCGCTAAAATCTTTCTTGCGAGGTAAACAATGGTTTAATGGCCCAACATGAACATTTTTCATGGAATCGGTTGCTTCTGTGACGCTTCTCACAGTCCTGAAAGCCCCTTAAACCTGGAATAGAAACTCCATTTACTTCTACCCAGTTCTACCCAGATGATTATCTCTCTGTGCTGTTTAAATGCTGAAATGAATAGCCTGCAATTAAAGTCAGCCCATGTAAGGTTATTTCTGTACAGATCCATTGTAGGCTGTGCTGCTTCGTTGCGCTCCTTTTTAAAAGCTAATTTCTTTTTCTCCTTTCTTTGAATTTCAATGCTCTGTACTCTCCCACACATGGCTGTTTTCACATTTATCAAACGTTTGAAGCAGGACAGAGACTTAATGATTCACAGTAACCAAGAAATCTCATCGTGTAAGCAGTTTTTACTGATTACAAAATTATCACAGCTTTTTCAAATAGAAAATCAATTTTCTGTCAGTGGAAAAAAGTATCAAGAGTAAAGCTGCCCCCATAAAAATGTGATTTTTCATGCTGGTATTGTGGTTAAAAGCAGATTCTTGGAACAAATAAAAGTCTTTTTCACACTAATGTTGTGCAATGAAGGCACTACCAAGGTCCATCTTTGTTCTGCTTCAATTCTCCTCATGCTCAAACAACATCCTCAAGGGCAGATTATTGTCATCCATGTGTGGACGTTCACATTGAATCATGGTATTAAGAAACCTAAAGCTGTGTAACTGGTAGGACCCCTTGGGGTCGAAATATTTGACATTTAAAATGCGTGGCAGAAGAAAGAAATCATTTCTTTTGGCGCTGATATTGACAGACACAATGCGTGCATGAGCTCATGTTTTCTGATGAAAACTACTCAAGATGGATACAGTTGTGGTTTGTAATGATCCCAACACTTTCAGATTACTGTGAGCTATCATGTGCAGTCAAGAACATCAAAGCCAAGCCCCAGTCCCACTAGAATGCAATTTGACAACTGATGTGCAGCAGCTTGTAAAGTTTGCAGGAAAAAAACCCAACATGGTTATTTTGTTATTTTTCATATCACCACTGCAACTATAAAAAGCATTAGCATGGATGTTGAAAAATGTTGTTTTCCTGTCCAAATTAACTTATATTTTGCCTATAAACCCACTTGAATTTTTTATTTTTTTTTACTATTTTTGTAAAAAATAAGACTCACATAAGATGGGCTGGCTACAATTAGGGTTTTATTTACACATTTGTCTAAGTCAGGGGCAGCAACCTTTAACAGTAAAAGAGTCATTTGGATAAATATTCAACTGATCAAAACCTAGAAGGAGCCGCATAGTCTTACTTTAGCCTTTAAGAAATATGGATTTGCATTCATGACCTTTTTTTAAAAAAACAAATAAAAAATATGAATTATGTCTATTTTTGGCACGAAAAAAAGCAAAGATTTAAAAAGAACCTAGCATCTCTCAAAATGTGACTCTTTATTTCAACATATTTTCAAAATAAAAGATGATCTGTGCCAAACAGGATCAGAGCAGCTCTGGGCAGCTAGTTTCAAATATTGTGCAGCATAAGATAATATGTGCTTTAAATTCATAAAAGATCAAAGTTTTGCTTTGCATATAAAATTTGTGGAGGAGTTAGTGTTGAGCAAACAAGACGTCTTTTGGTTAACAGGACGTAAAAACCTACATTGTTTGTTATCTATGTGCATCTCAGTCATCAATTTATAAGTGTAACTAATCAAAATTAAATAAATGCTAATTAAGTAATCCTCACTTTAAAAGATTGCTATTTTTTTTTCTTTTCTTTCTTATATTATGTTTTTTTCTCCCCCTGTGTCCTCAGCAGTCTTACACTGCTGGGTTTTGTTATTTTAGTTTGGGGTTGGATCTTGGTAGTCTTAGTTTGTTTTCTGATAAAAAATGAACGGTCAATTCCACTAAGACATTTAAAAAAACTCGTAAAAGAATCTTAAACTCATACCTAAAGCTGACCGGGACCCAGTGCAACGATTTCAAGAATGTTGCTCAAGTAGTGAATATGCCCCGAATTTATTCAGCCACAGTCATTACATATAGCCTCTGAAAAGATACTGCTTTATAAACTTTGCTCATCACATCTTTTCTAATCATTTATTGCCTTCCTGAAAAGTAATACACACGGCATTATTGTTGCAGAGGCAGAACCTTACCAGTAGAGCTCCTGCAAACATTTTCAGTTGCAAGGAAAAACTTCTCCAGCTCTCAGCTTTATTTCTACCACATCTTGGGAAATGAAATGTGTGAAAACACATGTGTTTGTAGAAGCTCTCTGAAATGCTCGTGGTCAGAATGTGCTCTAATCGTGGCTGAAGATGTTCCAACAAAAACAGTGGAGGATGACTACTTCTCTTGGCCAGCCACTTTAATGGTCCAAAGTGGTGATTGATCTCACAAATGAAACATGCTAACAGGCAAACTGAGATGATTTTACTTCAGCTGTGCTGCACTGAATGTCACTAATGCTCTTCTCCGTCATTAAATATTTTGGCCACCTTCCAACCGCCGACTAAGACCCGAAGTTCTTAAACTATGCAAATCACACTCACAAAGAGTGGATCTCCTGCCAAGAATATACTGCCTTGATGAACCAGCTAGTTAAGCCACAGCTCTTAATCCTTTGATCCCAGCTTTCTTTTAGTAAAATTTTTATCAAACTGCAGACGATCAAATGAGGTGAGTTTTCACAGCAGTAGGGGGTGGTTTTGAGAAAAAAACCCAAAAAAAACTACAAAACTGGTAAATAATGAAAAACAAAACAAAACAAAAAAAAACTGTTGAAACCAACAACACTCAGTCCATGACAACGCAATGATGTCCCATATTTGGGAAACAGTTTAACTCACGTCATATTTTTCAGTCATGTTAGGTGTTGACCTGGAGATGACAGTTTTTTTGCAACAAATAGACAAAAAAAAACCTGACAATTAGCTGTATTTACATGGACACAAGTAATCAGAATGAAAGCCTGATCAGATAAAAATGTGTCACACCATTCGGAATCACACTCATTCTGAGTAAAATGTCCTTCCGATCATGATGGGGGGGTTATGCTGATTGTTAATCCGATTGTGGTTCATGTAAGCACCATTCTGATTGTGGATCATTACGTCATCCGTAGATGGTGTGTGCTCTGGAAGAAGCTTCTGAGCGCAAATAGGACTGGCTATTGGATGGTGTGAGCTCTTTTTGAATGCAGAAATGCTGCTCTGCTGTCCCGTGGAACTGTGGAACAATCCTGTGAATTCGTATCACCAATCCTGTCGAGAAAAAATGATGTTTTCCAGATGAACAACTCCACATATTTTAGGAGGATCCAAAGTTAAATATTGTAACCCTTCCTCCACGTTCATACTGCCAAGAAAAAAGTTCACAGCACTAGCTGAACGTATACAGGAGGTTAAGTGCAAATAGTCACTTACATAAAATAAATAAATAAATGAAAGAAAACGCTCAAAATATAATTTTACCACATACTAACTGTGCTACTTCTTCTACTACAACCGTTTCGGGTATTTTAGATAGTTCTGCTCGTGTCACATTGATTTATTCCCATCAAACATGTGGCGAGTGTAAATGTTTGTTATAATCGGACACATTTTTTTCCTGGCATATGAACAATTCAGTTTAAACCTAATCTATGATCAGATTAAAGACACTCTCCACATGTACAAGCAGATGCTGTCGCTGATGGTTTTACTTAATGCATCTGTTTTTAATGTAGTATTTTGTCATTTGTATTTCAAAGTAATAGGTTGTGGGCAGAAATTAGTTTTTCAAGGCCACAAATTATCATTTTAAGTTTTTATTTATTTATTTATTTATTGGTATTTTCTATTCTTGCTACTGATTTGTGTTGACAAAGTACTAATTTGCATTGACACAATACTAATTTGTGTTGACACAATACAAATTTACGTTGAAACAAAACTAATGTGCGTTGACACAATACTAATTTTGTTGACAAAACTCTTGTTTTTCAATACAATACAACACAATACTAATATGTGCCCACAAAAGGCTAATTTGAGAGCTCAAAATACAAAGTAATGATGTTATTAAATGGAGGGAAGAACTTTTTTGTTTTTGAATGTCATGTCTTAGCCTTCAGGGTAAAAAATTAAGGAATAGTAAAAAAAAATAAAATTATGTATGTTAAAAAAAATTAACAAATCTGACTAGATAAAAGCATACAGAAAAATACATTATTTGGATTTTGTTTGGAATACATCAGGGTCGCAATCTTTTAATTTATTATAAAGGCTAGATAAAGCAACTATGAGCTACAATGTGTCCAGGTTTTATATTCAATTATCGTATGAATACATAGGACTTAAATCTGTATGTTTTGCTCTGAATTTCAGGGCAGCAAATTGTACAGTTCTAAACCATCCCACTGAGTGCTCATTTTTGTCTTACTGTACATCACTTTAACATGCTGACATAGTAAAAACTCAAATTGTAGATAATTAAAAAAGTGCAAATACGGCCATGTTTTCCCCAGAGATGTCAACATGTTTAATCTCAAAAATCCACAACCTTTTCCTCCCCAGATTTTTTCAGATCACTTTCTTTGGAAGAAAGTCTATAAGTCCTGTTCTGTTTCCTCTGCAATCAGTGCATATTGTAGTGGCAATAAATGCTCAGGCTTTTTGAAAACAAATTTTTAACCTTCATAAACTGCCACAATTATACTGCTCTGTCCTCAAGGGGCACCCCACCTGGAATATGATGAGTAAAAACCATGCAAGGTCTCTGTTGGATGTTAATAGCATCATCTGGAGATTTAGAAATAATTTCTCAAGAAATAAATAAAACAATATTCAATGGAAAAAAATCAATTCATTAATTTGTTTGTTTCCTTATTTTTAACGTTTCCTGCTCTGGTTCATTAAAAAAATATATCCTCCAAAGCTCATCTTCTGAATAGACAGGGTATCCTGGGGGATGTTAAACGTGTCATCATGCTTTGCTGCAAATTAAAAGAATGAAGAAGACGTAGTGAGTGATGGCTCAGCGTGCAAGGCAGAAAATGAATAATTAAAACTCTGGAAGGTCTTACTGTTGTTTTACATTTTCCTACTTTGTCACAGAAGCTAGCGGCAGAGCCCTGCTGCTCTACTCCATTTAAGCTGTGAGGGGGTCATCTGGGAGAATTCAATGTTCAGAGCGCATCACGCAGACGGGAGTGGCCTTCAACAACAAAAGGCTGGAAGTTCTTTTGTATAAAAAAGGTTCAGATTGTGCTTGCTGTGAAATAGTTTAATAAAACTAAACTGATGTGATGACTGGTGGCTGTGTTTTATACTTATTTATTTGACAAGGTTAATCAATTTTCTGACCAAAAGTTGTGAAACAGTTGAAACTCTTGTAGTGCATGCATTTGATGTTTTGATTTATTTATACCTATTGTAAAAACAAGGTTAACAACAAAAATGTCAACTTTTTGGGGGTCAAGATAATTTTACTTTTTCCTAAATAACCAGTAAAACTACAAACTTTTATCCATCAAAATGACAGCCTGACTCTTCTGTCTTGACAACTTTCAAGCCTGAAGATTTTGGGAAAATATTCCATTGTGGCTGTTGTTTTTTTTTTTTATTTATTTTTTTTTTATCACGTGCCATTTCAAGAAAATGATTAGATAAGATATTAGTCAGCAGTTCTGAATGCTACTTGGAGGCATCCCAGGTGTGCAACAAACTACACAAATGCTTGTCCACGAGGATAGGCAATTTTTGATGGGTCAGAGGCTTCAGAGTTCAAATCTCAATCCAATCATCTTTTGAGTTATTTCAAGAGATTCCCAGTGGTCTTTTCTTAATGATGACTGTGCCAAACTAAGATACCTGTGTGATTGTGGTCATCGTTTCTGCTGAGTAGTAGTTCATTAGAAATTTGCCTCCGAGTTGTAGGCGAGATCATTGACGTGGACCGTGGAGCAACCCCGCTTCCCTTCCCCTCCCTGTTGATGAGAACTCTCAATTACAGGCGGGACAAAATATTGGTATGTAGAAAGCAAATTTGCATGTTTTTTTTTTTTCTTAAAAAAAAGGGTAATTGGGGTTTTGAGCTAAAAGTTTTTCCTAGCAACTCTACAAAGTAATATTTAAAGTCGAAAAAGAAAATTTTTCTCTGTGTTTTGTTGCAGATTGTTGACTGTTACAGTTTTGCTTGGCAATAAGGTGAACAGATCCTAGTTTTTTCTATGCATACAGGACCTTTGTAGATGAAAATAGCAGTTTTTGTAGCTCTTTTGACCTTTTGTGTTGGTGCCAGTAAATAGAAAGCTTTCACTGAAAAACTGCATGATAATTGCCTCGTCACATGTCACAAAAGGCTGCTAATGTTTCCTCCACAGAGCCTTTGCATTAAGATGCATCAGTCTCCTCTTCTCTATCTGATGGCTGTTACTGTGAAATTGACCTTTTTATGCCATTGTTATTTCTGACATTTGTGTGGCTGCAGAGAATCAATACCTGATACAGGAGAGGAAGCACATAACTGCAGGTTATCATCTTAGCTGACTCACGACGACCATTTAATTTCCTTCCAATATTACGTTAAAATGAATCCCTGTCAGTTTGTCATTTCATGATTCTTCTTCAGTGGAAAGACACTAATTCGTGGTCAAAAAGGTGTGAAGTGTCCAGCTGAATATTTTCACTGACAAATCAAACTAAAGTTTCTTAGTACCATAGACATATATATTATCACTGGACAAACCAAGGTATTGTCATCACCCATAGAAAAGGCCGAACCCCACGAAATAAGCCCAGAGAGATTACCATTGTTTCCTGATACTGGCCCTGACATTTTGGAACCTGACGACAGTGATTGGTCCAAGTCGGTCTGAGTCACGTTTTTAGGGAAACTTAGTAGGAAAAGAGACCCCAAAATTAACTCAAATTTCTGAAAGAATTTGTTCTTTGTCTTTAGTGTGACCATATATATATAGTTTATTGTGAAAGGCTTAAGAAAAGTAAAGCATGGTATACTATATGCCCTTTAAGGTGTACATGTTACTGCACAAAATATTACAATCATACTCATTGATATTGGCCTCTTTCCAATCATGATTTCCCATTATTATTGGCAATACTGAAGAAATCAAAAATATTTTTTAATCTTCATGAGAACTCAGAATCCATGCTCAGGCACCGCAAAACATGAAATGAGAAACTGTAAAGGCTTCTTATATGAATTCCATGTCCAGGTTTATATATATATATATATATATTTCTCAGATTATTTATCAGCTATATATAATATCAAAGACTGTAAAGTTGTCCTTTTTCCTTACTTTTTGGAGGAGCACAACAACAGTACAAAAGTTAGATTACTGTAAAAGTACATGTTTCAAAGGATAAAGAGCTGTTCTGCAATCAAGTGAAAGAAGTTCATCTTTTATAAGAAAAATCCATACAAAAAGTTAAACATATAAATTTACCACAAGCCACAATGGACTGGAACACAGACATATTGACTGACTTCAAAAACATTCTGTCCAACATGTGAGAGTTTGTGTTTAAAATAAAATGTCCTCACAAGCCAGGCGCCTGTTATTGATCATCTCTCTTTTTCTAATAGGTGTAAACATCTGCATGTAAGCTTGACAAGTCCTGTCCTCCGTGTCCAATGAGCTGTGAGAACTGTCTGAACACCTCTGTAACTGTCAGGCTTCTTTTATTCTCTATAGGGTTTGACATGTGGAACACACAGGAGTCCATCAGAGGGAAAAGAATATCCCCAACCAGGTGAGACTTTTCTCGGTTTAAGGCTGAATATAATAACGATGCTCTCACAGATTTTTGACTAAATTTCATATAGTATTTCCTACAATTTGAAGATTATTATGCCATCCTCACGCCAGAATTGGCAACATGTGTTCAAGTGACCCCTACCAATGAAAAGACTATGTAGACGCACGTACATGCAAGTTTCTGCATCCAAAGCTCTCATGATCACGCATCGCTACACAAGTTTTTAAGTCAGTTTCGGGCTTTAAGTACAAAACATGCAGCCATTGAATGCATGTCAAAAGTTAACCAGTTGAGCTTTGACCAATCAGGGACTCAGATTTGACAGTGGTGTATGGATAGTGACCTTTTAATTCACGTAAATGCCAAATGTTTGAAGTGTTATCATGAAGGAGGTATGTCATGAAATTATATAACACCAAGTTTTACATAAATCGGAATAGAGCTGTGAAAGAAAAAGTCTGGAGAAAGACTCACAAGGTTTGCACCACTTCAACATTTGGCATCAAGTCTTTTCCAAATGTGAGTACATGCACTAGTATCGGGTAGTGTCAGTCAAGTGTGACCCTGTGTGCTAAAAGTCTGTTCAAGAACCCGCTTTTAGTGCATTGTTGAGCGCATCACATACTCGGTGTGTACATAGCACTACGAAGCCAATCTTTTGTGCCAGCTGCTTTTGATGAAGCCCAAGAAGAAGCTTCCTTTACAAAGTGTTCTTTTGTTAATTTCTCCTTAAAAAAGTATTTAGATGCTGATATGAATCGATGAGTTCTTCCCGTCCACATACACCAAATAGCCTTGCAGGCAGCATTAATGGAAACCCCCGATCCTGCTCACACTCTGCTCCTGCCGCTCCCAGAGGAGCAAAGTTTAAATGGAAGTTTCAATATATCTCTTGTTAAAATGTAATATTGACTCATCCCTGTTGGAGTTCTTGAGAAGGAGGGAAAGTGAGAGCATAAAGAAGCTCACTGGTGACAAGTTTATTAACGTGATGAATTGCTTTTGGATAAAACATCCTGTCCGGTCTCGTACCAGAAAAACTATGATTTACGATCAGCTTCACGTTCATTGTCAGAAAACAATACAGGGAGAATTATCAGCCTCTGAGGATCTCTGTAAAACAAATGAATGATCACAGCAGACAGCTGGACTCCATAACAGATGGCTCCAAAACATTAATTGATTCATGACTTAGTTATGATTTAAAGCACAGAAAAAAAAAATAAATAACAGTTTGCGAGTGCCACTAGGCAGAAGAAACTCACTGCAATCCTGCTGAAGAGAAAGGAGGACCATGCCTGGTTGTCACATGGGTGAGTTGTCATTTTGCTTAGTAGATCCAGAGGGCGCTATGACTAGACAATAAAGCTGAATCCAAATTCTTCCCCAGCAGCTTCTCGCTACCAATTCAATTATTGGGGCATTTGGAGTGTCTGAAATGTTTTTTTAAGGGGTAGTCGTAGGGACTTATGACTGTTCCTCCGCCATGAGGGAGAGGAGAAACGCATTTCTTCGCATGGGTGTTCTCTGAAGCACCAAATTTTACATTTAAATGCAAATAATGACTTGGATAGATTGGTATCATGATTGTATCTGTTTGTAATACATTTATGGGGTGTAAAGTAAACCAGAAAAAAGTTTGCAGTCCATTGAAATGTTGAGGGCAACCAAATTGGATTTCAAGCTGCCATGTTGAATTTTAAGCAAAGATCAGGATAGCCCAGAAGCTTATTTTCAAATATATGTCCCACAGAAGATAAATCCATTGAGAAAACCTTGACTGGAAAAAAGGGCAATTTTTGCCTGGCTTGGACCTGTCTATTATTTTGTTTAAAACCAATCAAAAAGCTTAGGCCCTTTGCTTTTATGAGTCATCCACTGTATTTCAAGCAAAGCTATGCGATTGTCACTGCAAGATAGAAAATGTTTTCTCTTTATTTATTCACCTCTTTTTTTT
>NC_050516.1:13495092-13506450 GCF_002922805.2 Oryzias melastigma | reverse complement strand
ATATATATATATATATATTTAAATAATCCTTTTGACATGAAAAAGAAACTTTCAAAAATGTAAAGGTGGTTACCTTTTCGCAGGAGGAAATGATACTTCAGAAAGACAGTCTTGGAAACATTTTATGGTCCATACATTTGGGTTTAGCCTTAGGTCATAGGCTAGAAGGAATTGTAGTCATGTTTATCATAAACTGTTTTTAAATGCTTTTCTTAAAAAACTAAAACCCCACTGAAAACAATGACATGCACATGAGGTTGATCCAATTTGACATTATTTCTTAAATTGCTCAAACTTAAATACAATATCTTTAAAAACACACAAAGTAACTGTAACTTTTAGCCAGGATACTGAGCTTTCATGAAATTCAGAAATGACGCTTAAAAGGTGTTTTGTTGATGAGCAATTTGGTACAAATTGTGAAAATTAACACTTAACTTTCCCACAACTTTATCTGCAGAACTGATAGCTTTTTGATTTAGAACAAACCCAATCTGATGTGATTCACCTTGTTTTGGTGTAATTTCTTTGTTAGTGGGACTGAAAGTGTTCTGTTCAGACACAGAGAACAGCCACAGAAACTTAACTGCAGGGAATGGATGTGACACGGATTCGGGTTCAGACACGGATTAGGCAAAGAAGCAAATGGCAGAGCTATGACCTCTGTATCCTCAGGCTGATCTGATCCTTCATCATTCCCTACAAAAACTGAATGTTAAGAAAGTAAAAAGCCAATTGTTTAAAGAAAAAATGTCTCTGCATTAGGAGGAAATACAAAGTTTTGTTGAGGAATCCTAAAACCCTGAAAGTGGCCAACCAAGGTTGATATTCAGCATCTCACATTCAAAGTCCGAGCATCACAGGAAATTTAACTTTTGAAGAGTTTTATTTTTGTCTCTGTTTTATTTTAAATAGCAAAGATTTTTTAAATAATAACTGTCTTATATTTCACCTCTCACATTATGTGCTGCAAGAACTAGAGAAACACCTGTAGCTTCTGAAAATGTAAAAAAATGTGACCAAAAAAGGGTTGCTCATTTCATAAAGCAAGTACATGTTTGTAAACTCAGAGTCTGTGAACTTACAGCAAGCAACCTATAAATTGTTGTCAGCATAAAATCTGAATCTGAGAACTTTTTGTGCTGAGGAACATTTTTTGGAAGGACATTGTTTCTGTTGAATTGTATATATTTAATAGACCTCCTACTTCACATCTTCCTGTTTTTGGCAGCTGCAGAACAAAAATGCTTCCTGTTTTTTTTTTTTTTTTTTTTTTTTAACAGCTTCATAGTTCATAGTTTTTAGCACCTCAAAGAGTCACGTTAGTTCCAACATCAGGGCTCAGGCGCTGTAACAGGCACACTATGGAAATCTGTCTACTTCAGAGCTTTGTAAAGTGCCTTTCACACTCCTCCTCATCTTTTTCCCTGTGAAAACTGATACATAGCGGCAGTGGTGGGACTGTGAAGTAAAAACCTGTAAACAATGACACGTATATCTCCAGGGTTTCCATAGCAACAGACTGAAAGCTCTTCTATTTGATATTTTCACAGTTTGTAAGATGATTACCCACATTTCTTTCCACTTTTTTATTTGTTTTGGTTTTAATTTTTTAATATTTACATAGAAAAAAAAGCCATTTCAGAGAACAAATGGGAATATTTTTATCTCTAGTTCAGTTTTCATGTCAAGACCGTGAAGCAGAATGTCACAGCACAAACAAGTTTTCAGCATTTTTTTCTTTATTTAGTTTTTTCTTCTAAAATGTGATTTCTGGTCAACTCAGCTCCAGCTGTGCAAACAGAATTCATGATATGAATGTATAATATTTATATATATTATCAATGTGCCAAAATACTCTCTGAATGGATGTAAAGAGCATTTAAGTATTTACCGTATTTTCCGGACTATAAGTCGCGGTTTTTTTCATAGATTGAATGTCCCTGCGACTTATACTCCAGTGCGACTTATATACGGAATTTTTAATGATGAGATATGGACCGTAAGTCTAGAGTGCCCTCTTATGGTGATCTATGCAATTACTTTATTTACTTTAGTTATTCAGACGTGACACAGAGGACGAAGAATTTAATGGATTTAGTGATATGGAGTGAGATTGCGTGCAATTAATTACAGTAAAGATACAGAGTTGATGAGTTCTTGAGGCTATAGTTAAATAAAACTGTTATGTTATATAAATGCTACACCTTTTCGTTTTTTTCATGATGCTAATATGTGAATATGTGTTGACACATCTTCAGCCTGTTTTCTATTCACTTATGAATGTTATAACTTACCTTCCAGGATGATGTAATATCGTTTTTTTCAACTAGTTTGTAAAATAAATTACTTGAAAAAAATGCGACTTATACTCCAGTGCGACTTATGTATGGTTTTTTCTTCTTCATTATGCATTTTTTGGCCCCTGCGACTTATACTCCGGTGCGACTTATAGTCCGAAAAATACGGTAGTTTCTTTGAAGAGACAGATTAAAATACAGATCGGTACAGAGTAAGATGAGCTGTAACTCTCATTCAGATGTGAAACACCAGTATGCGAGCTACACCTTTCACCCAACGTTGGTCAGAGGCTCCTCCTCTGTCAACCATCCTGTCCTTACCTATTTCCTCTTAAGCTAATTTGGTGTTGTTGTATTTTTTATTCAATTTTGTGAAAATACTGTTTGAAAATTCCTCTGGAGTGATTTTTATTTATTTTCCTGCTGGTCACATTTTTTATTTTCTTTGTTGTAAAAAGTAATTTTACCTTTTAATTTCACATCATCGTTGCAATTTTTTTACTCTTTATTCTAATTAATCTATACTGAAATTGCATCATATGATAAAGTCTCTTGAAAAACTGGTCTCTGGGGGTTGCCGTATTGATCTGAGAATTGATAGTTTTAATACCAGGGTAAAGTGTTGATACTAGTGTGATGAGATCAATACTTTTGTTGCAGTTTTTCTTCAATGCTTACACTAAAGAACTTTGATTTACTTACAGAGTTTATGCAAACGCAAAGTCTACCTGTCTGCAGTGTTGCAAGATTGTGGTAAAAAAAAAAAAAGCCCAATTTGAGTAAATACATGTCCAGTTTGTGGTTCTGTTATACTTGTATTTTTGTTACATTTTTGCTTTTTTGCTGTAGAACTGTTTTCTTCTTTTTGTTATTGTATTATGCCATTATTAATATGCATGTTCTATATTTGAAAAGTTCAATTCATATTTTTGTAATTAGGAAATAAACTTCTTTGTTTACTGAGTCTCTATCCTGTGTTTTATGATATACTAAACTAATGAAAAAATGTGTATTTCTGAAATGATCCTATTATTGAACTTTTCAAGAAAAAAAGCATTGGTCTCGGTTTCGATATTGCTGATGCTAGCCCTGTAATAACTTGTGTTACGACTGGCTCTAGACCAGGAAAGAATAAAGTGGGGGACAAAGCCGGTTTCAGCTCTTGAAGTACTTCTAATGTGCAGAATAACAAAGAAGACCCAACGCTTCAGCGACGGAGTTGAAGATGCAAAGGGACAGGCAGCAGAAACAGACTCATACTCCCCAAGAAGCCTCAAAAGTAAAAATAAAATTTAACAACCTGGGGTGAGCATGGAACAAGATGTCGGTCATCAAATTCTCTTGACCCAAGCCTCGCAAGATGTTCCTCCCAGCTGGGAGAATCTAGCAACTTCCCCCCATCCAGGCCCCCCACCACATGAAGGAAGGCAGCAGGGCAAGACTCATATGGCCAAGGGTCCCAACAACTTAGTATCAGATCAATACCCAAAATACCCCGTATCACCTTACATGTTTTAATTTTTTACCTACTGAGCACTGTGTTCTGTTTCCCGATTGGCTGCGGACCTTCTCCGTGCCATGTCACGTGTGTTCAATTGCCACGCGATTTGTACGCAGAGCTCAAAAATGGACTTACCCTGCGTAGTCATGCGTTAAAGGGAGATATTTGAATGTGGACATTCCAAACGTGTACATGTTGGTGTTTACATAGACTTTTCATTGGAAGTGGTTGCTCAAATGTTCAAAGAGTCCATTGAAAACAAAGCATTAAAGCAAGAGAGAAAATTGTGAAAATACAAATATCCGTCTGAGAAAAGCGTATTACAAGTGTACCAAGGTATTTTTCAGATTTTGACTATTGCGGGTTATTTATGGAACATATCCCCCATGATTAACGAGGGAATATTGTAAAGCCCCAGGTTGCTATGGATTTCATACTTCCATTATTCGTGGCCATTGTATCTTCTGAAATTGTGTTTTCTTCTCCTTGGTAAATTTAATAGTCACAAAAAACAAAACAAAACAAAAAAAAAAAAACAGATTGTTCAAATGCCAAGTTCACGATCTAACGCAATGCTCTTTGTCATCTCTTTAATAAGTGGTGCTGGAAAATGCCACAACAATACAGGTCATCTGGGCTAAAGCAGACAGTAACATCTCCCCGAGGACAACCGTGTGTTTCAGTCCACAGAGGAAATAACACGCAGTTCAAGCTCTCGTGTTAAGCAGGAAATTCTAATTAAGCCACTTTTAGTGACACGACAACATTCATATTACCCTCGCAGTAAATCAGGGCGGGGCATCGCAAGGAGTGACTGCTGCTCTGTGCTGGAAGGGAAACACATGGCAGAAATACTCGAAGCTCCCAGAAAGCCAAGTAATTACAGCAGCAGTCACATCATCTGTTGTCTCTGAGCAACTAAACACAGATATCAGAAGCAAGACTCACTGACACAGAGACATGACTCATATGAAAGAAAAGAGAAGCGTTGGAAAAACCAAACTAATAAAAAAAGCACAACAAACTGTGGTGAAATGGAAGAAAAGCCATGCTCATCTTGCTGTTTTGTTTCTGCTCTGCGACACTATGATCACGCAAAGCTTGACTCCCTAATTATCACAGCGGTTTATCAGTCAATTGATGAGCCCTTATTTAACCCTTTTAACACCAGAGCCTCAGCTCCAGTGTTGACTTTCTTTTCACCACAATTACTCTTTAGCCGTTTACCCAATAAACATGTTTCCAGCGGATCCCGAAGTGGAGAAAAGCAGCATTGGGCTGAGTTGCAACCCTGACACACATACAATCAGCATAAATCACCGATTCTGTCACAAAGAAAAGTGACTTTGGATATTAGCTTTAGTAAAGTGTTGCTTACGGGTATGCACCAATTCCAGGTCTAAAACCTTTAATACCAGAGATGTCGCAAGTGCCACCTAAGTAACACATAGTCTTTGACCTACTATAACTCTTTGACCTTTTACACAATCAATGTGAATCAGCTAATTCTGACATGGAGAAATGCAGCAGCATTTTAATGTGTTTTATACCAGTATATTGACCTCCCAAGACGAAGAATGGTGGCCCACACACCAGTGAACATCCAAGGAACTGACATTTACAGTTTCAAATACATGGGTGTTCACCTCAACAATAAATATGAGAAGGGCCAAAGTTGCCTCCCTCCTCTGAAGAAACTGAGGTCCCTTGGAGTCTGCAGACCTCAATGGCTTTTTTATGACCCTATGGTTGCCTTTATTCCTTTCTATCCTCTTGGAAGTGAGCAGCACCAACCAGGACAAGAAGAAA
Organism: Oryzias melastigma; assembly: GCF_002922805.2. Taxonomy (NCBI): domain Eukaryota; kingdom Metazoa; phylum Chordata; class Actinopteri; order Beloniformes; family Adrianichthyidae; genus Oryzias; species Oryzias melastigma. The sequence goes on along the minus strand of NC_050516.1, from coordinate 13,500,840 downwards.
TGAAACTAGCTGGTGAGGAGGGCCAGCTCTGTCCTGGGATGCTCGAAGGACTCAGTGGAGGTAGTGGGTGAGTGGAGGATGTTGACCAAATTCAGATCCATCATGGACAACAGCTGTCACTCACTGCAGTCAACTGTGAAGGGACAGTGAACTTCCTTGCTGCCAAGGGTGTTGTTAATGTAGCTTAATACACCAGTAAGCATGATCATTTTCAGACAAAGTTTCTAGTTTTTTCTTTTAACATAAGATCTCAGTTTGATGTTTTTATAGACCCAGACTCCCCATCACATCACTGCATCTCTGTCATTCATCAAGTTGTGTGTGTTTTATCGATTGCTTCCATGGTCACATCTATTAAATGTGTTGGAAATAAAGTGTCCTTTTTCGTGTAATAGGTATTTCCCTCCTTTAGGGGTGTAGTGCAGCACCAGAGCACTGCACTCTGGGTAATAAATCACTGTAACTGACAGCTGTCCAGACTCCGGAAATGAGTGAGCCAGTGAAGCCGACCCCGCGGCAAATGAATCTGACGATGGCGTTTACAGACAGATCAAGTCGGAGACGCCATCACCATGAGGCCAGCTGATCATGTGACCTGCTAAAGATCATCTGCTCAGATTGCAGCCATGCGCCAACACACAAGAGGCCTGTGAAAGACCAGCCACACTACTCAGGACATCCCCAAAGGCAGTTTGAATCTTATCTTCCTTCAGTGAGGGTCGCCTGCTACCTAGTTCAGAGATAATGCTGCAGCTGGGAGGCAACTGAGGCTGAAAGGACAGTTGAGAAGCAGCCAATCAGAAGCAAGCTGGGGCACCTAGAGTCACCTGGGTGCATCACAGGGATACCTGTGCCCACTAGGACCTCCTCCTTCTTGCTGTCCTGTTCTCAGCCTTCTAGGCCAGATCTTTTCAATAATAATGACAAATAATTAAATATTGATTTAATAATAATAATTTAATAATATCAACTAAATTATTTCACTTCTTCCACTCCTTTTCAAGCCATAAATCAAACTCTACTTGACTTTTGCTAATGATCACTATATTTATTGAGTCTCATGTAACCTTAGTGCGTGTTGCTGCAAAAATCTATTTATGGTTATGAATAATTACACCATTAAGAGGATGGCATCTTCTTTTTACATTTCTGTTATTTTTTTCTGTTTTTCACTCAATGCATTACTTTACTTCTGAGATTAGTTTAATAAATCTTTGTGATTTCTTTAATATTGTCTACGATTAATGCTTGAAACAAACCAATATATCAGATCACCTCTCTTTCTTCCTCAATCATAGTGAGGCCTCCCCTTCCACATTTGAGTCCTGCTGTAAGCAAAAACGTAGTATTTGGATCATCTAATTCTGTTTCTCCACATAAAGAGTGGGTTCAGAGAGGGAACACTTGGTTTTCTTAAAGTAACGGAAAGGTTGTTTCAACTGATAATCCTGAGCAAAGTTTCAGCCGGAATACGAGCAAGCAAACCCAGGTCCGGGACCAAGAACCTCTCTGGACAAAGTGGATACGGTTTGTTTCCAATCAGACTGAACTTCGGTTTTCTCCAAGATTCCTCAGTCTGAATCCGCTTCGAGAGCGAAATAACTGGACCAAAACGGCCGGTCATTAGCGGACAAACATGGAGCAGCTTTGCAACAATAACTAATTAAAATTTCTTTGAATTAATGCTGGCTCATAAAAAAATATACACACACACATATACGTATATACAGTATATAGTGTATATATAAACTGACCGCCAAAATAAAAAGTTGGAACAAGTAAACTATCTTGAGTATGTGCAAACTGCAGTACCTCCATCTTTCTCTTTTTATTCTGACTGAAGAGATCTTTAGTCACATGTTTTTTTTTTTAAAGGTTTGGTCTGGAACAGAAATCTCCGGTAGATCCCAGTCTGAATCCAGACCAAACGCAAAGTTTAGGACTCAATCTGGACCAAATTAAGTGGTCTCAGTCTGGAATAAATCATTTTTGAAGTCTGAATACACCCAAAGACTTTCCTGTGTTGTAAATGTATATACCTTTGTATTGGGCAAAGCTGATAGCAGAATTTCCATTGGAGTGAATGCCCTCATTCCCCCTCATTTTTTCTTCTGCTGATTAAGATTCTATTATTACCTGTGTTCAGGCGGTGTTGGGTTGTCCTCACTAAAACACTACAACTGATTTATATTCAGACAATTCTCTTTTCAGATGTTCTTCAATCAAACACATTTTTTTTTTTTTATCCAAATTAAAGTATTGCACCATCACTGGGCAGGGTTTTAACGTCTGGACTGGGAGTAAAAAAAAAATAAAATAAAAACAATTCTCTATCTGACCTGAGCGGTACAGGTCAATCTATGAGGCTGTTAGCATCCATTCGTCTGCTTCTCCTCTTCCTCAGTCTGCATGTAAATAAAGAAAACCCTTCATAACACAGACGGCTGGGCGAAAAGGTCAGGATATCTGTGGGCTCACAAACACTTCTTTAACACCCTTAGTTCCATTCAATGACCTGACCTGTGATCTAAATCTGAAACATGATACCTGTCTGAGATTTTTTCTCTTCGTTAACTGCTGGAAGTCAAAAAACAAAATATGCTTTGTTTTTAAATCGAATGTTTTCAAGAGAAAAAAAAATGTTTTCTGTTAATCAGCTGAAAACACCGTGTTTTAAGTGTCAATGTTGCTTACAGGTAGAAAAACTTGATTAATGCCACATTTAAACTTGATGTAATTACGCTGTTGATGTGAGAAACAAACCAACATACCAAATTAAGGATGTAGTTAACCCTTGGGCACCAACAACCCTATTATCTTATAAACACTTTACCTACTAGTTTTCTAAAGAAACACTTGATTCTGTCTTTTTTTAATTAACAATGACATATAAAGTGAAGGAATTAAGTATTTATTCTATTGCTGATTTTATAGGTTTGCCTATGTACAAAGTAAATTACAATCTGTCATCTTACAATGAAAATCACGCATAAAAGTGAGAAAACAACTTTAAATCAACACTTGGACTCTCCTAATCAACCTGTTACCTAAATTGAAGACATTTGGTTTAACCAATCACCTGTATAAAAGAGACCTGTTCACAGAATCAGTTCATCAGTCAGACTCCAAATTCTCAACATGGAAAAGATTATTCATTAGATTTAATGGAGAACATTGTGGACCTTCACAGGACGAGAATGGCTCCAAAACCATCAGCAAGAAACTGAGGGTTAAGGTGACAACTGTTTGTGCAATTGTGCCAAAATACAACAACTACAACATGACCTCAAATCAACCTAGGTCTGGGGCTCCAAACCAGAACTCACGTGGGATTTCCCTGATCATGAAAACAGTGAGAAATAGCCCTAAAACACCATGGTAGGAGTTAGGTGACGATCCAAAACAGGGGTGTCCAAATCCAGTCCTTGAGGGCCGGCCTGCAGCTGGTTTTCCAGAAATCTTGCCTTATCTGCTGGTGACGGCAGGTTGGTTGGAAAACATGTAGGACACTGGGCCTCAAGGCCTGGATTTGGACACCCCTGATGCAAAAGCAGCTGGGACAATATTCACCAAGAAAAGCATGAGGGTAAAACTGTATGCCACAATAGTTAAACATAGGGTATCCAAAGTCCTCCTAAAAGGAGCAGAAGCCTGCTCAACTACAACAAATGTCCAACCGCTCGCTAATAAGGGTTTTGCCACAATGTACCAACAAGAGGGTTCATATACATATATAGTTATATATATACTATCAGTGAAATGCAAATAAATGTATATAAATTCTCTAAGGTCAATTTCTTGATTGTCTTCATGATTTTCTATTTCTCACTGTCCATATGAACCTACCATTAGAATGACAGACTCAACTCAAATTCAGCAAGAGATCAAATACTTATTTCCTCCACTGTGATGGAAATCAGAAGTAATGGACCTAAACCACAACTTTAAGATGTGACAATAATCCACAAGCTTTATTAAATGTAAATATTGGCGGGTGAAAATCTGAGTAACCATGCACTGTCACTTCATGTAATCACATTTCTTATCAGGTTTTGTGTGGTTCAGTTGTTACTTTTCATTACTGTTTGGTCCATTGAGGGTCACTTTGACAAAGGCCTTGGTCTGGTCTGTAGGGGTTAGGGTTACACCATGTCAGTTACAGATGAACAGCAATGTGATTCTAATCACTATTTGCTCTCAGCTGCAAAGTTTCTGGTTCAAAGATTCCTTTCAGGGTTTGCTCTGTGGAGGTTTGCTCTGGGGTCTCTAGCGCCCTTCTAAAATCCGACACACAGGTTTGCTTGATTGATGATTTTGACCAGACTGACGTGAACATCTGTAGTCACTTTGTGTTCATAGTTGTTGCTTTCAGCAATCCAGACATCTTCACGTTTCTTCAGAGGGAAATAGGAATTTTAAATCAAGTTGAACTCCACTAACAACTGGCCTCTGCTGTGCCCTTGTAAGAATTATAAAGAATTAAAAACAAAAACATCTTCAAGACTGCTGCAATCATTTTGCTGCTAAAAAAGTTAGAGCCCCACATAGACACAAAGTTAAAGTCTTCAGTTGGTTTGGTCATCCGTGAGAGCCTGTTGTCTGATGCCACGTACACACGGGCATTTGACAGACTTAAAAATGAACTAAACACGTGTTTTTAAACTTGGATTTAGGCCATGGTGTTGAGCATTGACAATAGAAAGAACTGAAAAAGTGAGGTGTGATGTCACCCAAAGAAAATGCCCTACTTCCACCTCTCATGAAATCCATCACAATTGCTTCCTTATACGTGCGCCGCCATTTTGGAAAATATCGACAGGGATTAGTCCAAGTCGGCCTTAGTCATAGTCATGTTTTTAGAGGAACTAATCATCAATCATGAGTGAGCTTGTTCGAAGTCCACACCCTTTTCACTGAAAGCGAGCTCGATTGAATTACTTGTGATGAAGAAAAAAAACATCTAAAAAAAATAGAATTATAAAAAGAAAATGTTAAGAAGAATGTATCAGAGCAAAACTGGTTATTCTGACCAATTAAAGAACTGAGTAATAACTGCACATTTCTCAATAGAAGTCTATGGAAATTCTCCTTCTTGGAACCAGCAGGTACTTCCTATTTGGAGAACGAGGGGGGAGGGGTTAAGCTGTCCATTGTTTCCACTGTCAATGGTGTTGACACTGAACAAGAAGGAAGGGATTTCCTCTTTTTTCTACTCTTACGTAACTAGCGTAACTGTCTGTTCAATTCAGTTCATTGCTAGCCTCCTTACAATGGTGGGTATGGATTACCTTCAAGTCAGGAGAGTGGCCTTGGTTTATCTGTATTTTGAAAAAAAAAAAAACAACAGACCAATATTGTTAGGCTCGTTGCTGTCTCTGGGTTCACAAGATAAGCAGAATCCATTCATTACCACCAAATCTGAAATCTCTAATTGCTCAAAGTTTGACCTGGTTTAACTGGCATCGTAAATGGTAAATGACGTGTACTGACATAGTGTCCTACCTTTTTAGTGTGAGTGCTTTTTTTGTGTGATTAAAACATATCTTATGCTGCACAACAATGTTTATTGACTTTAAAGAAGGGTGTTGCAAAGAAAGCACATTTGTATATACTGTTTCTATTAAATCGTGAAGCAATAACAGGTTAACAACAGTAGTAAGTAGGGAAAAGGATGCCAACCTGCCCTAGAAGACCTAAGAAACAACAAGAGAAAATGATCCTATCTGGAACAGGAAGTTTTTTATTTTG
>NC_050516.1:13490204-13495004 GCF_002922805.2 Oryzias melastigma | reverse complement strand
TTAATGCAAAAATATATTTCAAAAGTAACAAACATTTTTAAAAGGGTGAAATAAGAATTTCCAGCTTCTACTTGGTTTTGATCAATGAGAAAAAGGCCCAAATGACTCTTTTAGTTTAAAAGGTTGTAGACCTCTGGCCGAACACTGGCGTCTGCCTACAGCCACTGGGAGCAATCGCGGGTTCAGTGTCTTGCTCAAGGACACTTCACACATGGGCGAGCAACTCGGAAACTAAACCTCCAACCCTCCAATCACAAGTCAGCTGCTCTTATGCTGCATCAGACCTGCTCCATTCTAAACATGCATTCAATGGCCACGCGTTTTGTGTGCTGAGTCCGAAAACTATCATAAAAACTTGTGTAGCTACATGTGAACACCAGAGTTTTTAATATGTTAGCCTAAAATCCACATGTAGGTAGACTTATTGGAAGTGACCGCTTGAACATCCGTTCCCGAGGGCGTGTGAACTTAACTTCAGAGCGTCTCTGTGTTTCAACACCACACACCTCAATGTTTTGTCTGATGACCTTTACACCGTTTATGAGGCTCTGTCAGGTGTCCGGATGTATGTTGTGGTTTTGCGTGGCTAAATGAGGTGTGAACACTCCTGACATTTAGCTGATGCTCCTCAGCGGCACAAGAGGAAGATGCTGGGCTGCAGCTGGATTATGTCTTACAGTCAAGGACATGAGAATTTACTATTAGATGTTGTTGAAAGCTGAAACTTTAACCTTTTAAAAAAACACATCACTTGTCTTTAAACAGCATGTTACTGGCACCACAAACAACCCCTCATCCCCCCACACAGGCAAAACTGTGGAATTAAAGAAGTAAAAGCAGCAACCAGTGCTTCATCAGTGACAGCTAAATAAATAAATATAAAAGATAAAATAAAAACTGTAGATTTTTTGATTGCATGTATTTTTTCATCTTTTACTTTCTTTGATGCATCCTCCTTTTTAAAGCTTTGGTGCAAGTTGTGTGCTGATGAATATGTTGTGTCTGTAAAATGCAAAGGAGGATGAAAGCAGAGCAACATAAAAGTGCTAAAGAAGGTTAAACATTAGTGATGTTACGTGGCTGTTTCTTCAGCTCTTGATGATGGTGGCTTGGTGAGAGGGGCGAGGCCGCTAAAAGCAGATGATACAGGAAGCAGAAAAGGAAGGAAAACAGCCCTTTTTAGAAGAGGTGAGACAACAGTGAGCACTGAAGTTGCTGGATGCTGAAAGAAAGAGGAAAAAAACTTTTGAAAGAAATGAATGAAACAAAAGAAACAGAGGGAAGGTGGAAGAGGAAAGAGAGCACGAAATGTGTGGAAGGAATGAATCAGCGCGTTAACTTGAAAAGCCTGGATCAAACGGTGGAGGACGAAGATGAGGAGGAGGAAGCAGCCACAACCTGCTGAGAATGACGCATTCAATTCTCCCAAAGAGACTCCCAGGAGGTTTTCAGGAGTGGAGGGTGAATTCCTCCACCCGCAGCCTGACGCTATGGCAACAATGCACACAGACTTCCTGAGTGTGGAGGCAGGACATTAAGACTCATCCATCCACCGCAACCACATGCTGTTTTTTTGTTCAATTCTAGTCATGAGTAATATTTGTAATGCTGCAAAATTCAGGGATTAAGAGAAAAATGTGTTTTCTGTTCTTTAGATTGCTAAACCTTACCAGAGCATTGATAAAAAAAAAAATGTGTTTATGCACTCAAACATTCTCACTTATCCATGTCAATCAGAATCGGAATTATTATTATGGACTGCAGCCATCTTTGACTGTAAGGACTACATTGTTTTCACAAACCTTCTCTCCTAACCTGCCTTTGTGGGGGGAAAAAATTCTGTCACATACTCACCAATATTTGCACGCACCTAGGACCCGGTAAAACCACATTTTTCACATAATCAACAACAACTCTGATGAACTCATTCCTGATTCTATCTATCTTGGTTACTCCCAAAGAGAACCTCATCATCTTCATCTCTGCTACCTCAAGCTCTGCTTCCTGTCTTTTCCTCACTGTCTCTAGGCCGAACAACATGGCTGGTCTCACCACAGTTTTGTACACCCTTTCCTGTCCTTTCATTTGAGCTGAAACTCTTCTACCACACATCACACCTGATACTTTTCTCCACCCATTCCATGCAGTTGCTTCTTCACTTCTTTTCCACACTCTCCAATGATCTGGATTGTTGACCCTAGATACTTAAAATCCTCTGCTTCTCCCTGTAATCTCTCTAATTCACACACATGTACTCTGTCTTACTGCGGCTAACCTTCATTCCTCTCCTTTAAAGGGCAAACCTCCACCTCTCTAACTCCACCTCCACCTGTTCCCTGCTCTCACTACAAATCACAATATCATCTGCAAACATCATAGTCCATGGTGATTCCTGTCTAACCTCATCCGTCAGTCTGTCCATCACCATTGCAAACAGGAAGGGGCTCAGAGCTGATCCCTGATGTAATCCCACCTCCACCTTGAACTCCTCTGTCACCCCTACAGCACACCTCACCACTGTCTTACAGCCCTCATACATGTCCTGCACTGCTCGGACATACTTCTCTGTCACTCCAGACTTCCTCATACAATACCATAGTTCCTCTCTGGGCACTCTGTCATAAGCTTTCTCCAGATCTACAAAGACACAGTGGAGCTCTCTCTGACCTTCTCTGTACTTCTCTATCAACATCCTCAAAGCAAATGTTGCATCTGTAGTGCTCTTTCTTGGCATGAAACCATACTGCTGCTCACAAATGTTCACTTCTGCTCTTAGTCTGGCTTCAACTGCTCTTTCCCATAACTTAATTATTTGGCTCATCAGCTTTATTCCTCTGTAGTTGCTACAACTCTGCACGTCTCCCTTATTCTTACAAATGGGTACCATCACACTTCTCCCTTCCTCAGGCATCTTCTAAGTTCCTGTTGAACAAAAATCCAATGTCTCTCTTCTGTACCTTCACAGGTAATCAGGACCAAATGCCTTTCCACTCTTCATCCTCTTCAAAGTCCCCCTTACTTCACCCTTTCTAATCTTTATTACTTCCTGCTTTACAACAGTCACCTCTTCTATTATTTCTTCTTTGAATGAAGCATAAAATCTGATCATTAGTTACTTTATAATTGACTCAAAGTTAATATTTTTTTAAAGGTTGTGAAAAGATTACCTTAATTTGTATAGACTAATGTCTATGTCTTTGATTATGCCAAGATAGCTTTCTTTAATAAAGCTTTTAAAAGCATCATCATATTTTGGTGAATATTCACTAACAATGTGTTGGTGCACTTACTCTGTTTCTGTAACACAGAGCCTTGAGCTTTAAATTTCTTTTGCTGTGGCATGTTTTTTACATTAATTAAAGAAATGAGAGTCAGTCATGACTGATCAATAGCTATAAAGTGAATTAGGTAAATGAGACAGCATTAAAAACTAATCTCCAGCTAAGCAATATCTGCATTGATTTCCTTGGTAATAATTTTGAAATCTCTTGTTGACAGCCCCCCCCCAAACACACCCCCACACACACATCAGAGGGGATTCGTTCCTATGAACTACAGAGGAAGTTTTTGACCTAATGTGTCCTTTTATCACACAAGTGACAAATACAAAAATGAAGGAGTAAAAAACATCGACACTTCTTGAATTGTGTTTGAAAGTTAGTATAACACTTGGATCTAAAAATTATAGGCTGACTTTAATGAAGATATAAACAGGAGTTGAAAGAGCCAAATAAAATCCAAAGAGAATCTAGATTCAAAAACATTTGGGTCAGGTGGGTTGATGCCAAAGTCAAAGTCATCAGTTAGAGTCAGCTGAAACAGATGAGGGTCATATCTGGGCCAAATGTTCTTTGCAATGTTGGTCCTCAGTCTGTCGTTCAATTTCTGGACATTTAACTTTTAAAATGTGTTTTATTCATTCTTTTTCTACTCATTTGAGACACAAGCTGCAGCTTCCTGCTCTCTGTGTGGGTTTTGAGCTTTGCCTCCACTCTCAGGACCTGCTGCCAGGCAGCGTCTGCTCTGTTGAACTGACCTGAACCTGACACAGCAGCTCTGCCAGCTGCAGCCAGCTGCAGCCAGCTGCTGCCAATGACCCTTCACCCCAGTCTGCCCTGAGAACCTTTTCCTAAGGGTGGCAATAAAGCCCCATATTCAAATTTTTACATTTTACTTCTAATTGTGCAGCTGACAGATCTTAAGACAGATCAGATGCAAGAATTTTGCATAAAGATATATACCAACACCATCAGATTTCCTAATATGTTTGCAATATTTTGCATTCTTTTAGAAGTTTACTCAATAAACCTGGAGTTTTTGTTATGCTTCAACTCTTCAAGTAAAAAGAAAATTGAGTCAGTATCAGCCCCTCTCCTCCCTTTTCAATTGGACAAAAATCCAGAATCTCCAACTTTTTTACCTCTTCAAATGACTATAGAGGCAGGTTTTAGGGAATACATTTGTATTCGACAACGTGTTAAAAAGTATTTTTTACATTCTTGTTTCAAAATCAGGGCACTGGTACCAGCTCTGCAATAGAGAGGAGGAAAGGGGGTTTTACTGCACCAATGTCCCGCCCACAGCACAGTGTGAATTTTTAATAAACTACATCACAAAAAACGTTTTTGTTTTTTTTTTTTAAAACCAAAAAATTGTATAACAATATTTAAAATACCACTGGGAATGGTTTTGACTTGAATTAAAAGATGATTGTAATGGGTCTTTAAAGATACATTTCCATTTTTGTCTGATTTTACATTTGTTCATTGTTGGGGGTGTGTTTCTTTGGTTGGCGGATGG
>NC_050516.1:13489215-13490139 GCF_002922805.2 Oryzias melastigma | reverse complement strand
TTTTGAACACAGTTATTGGTTGAATTACTATCGCCACTAAGGAAAAAGCCCATAACACTTTACTAAACTAATGGATATTTTTCTTAAGGTATTGTTAAAATCCATTTCACAAAAAACCAAAAAGGAAAAATTAAAACATATGGAGTTAGTGCCATTTTCTTGAAAAGTTTGTTTCATTTCTGCTGTGTTTTTGGCACACAAATGTTTGATTTATTATTATTTTTGCATACACCAGTAACTAATACAAGAAAAGTGCATCATTTGGTCACTGATTTTTTTAGTGACCAAATTAAGCACTTTTTAATGTTTGCTATTTATTTATTTTTTGTGTGCAAATTCTCTCATGACAAATCGTTGTTTTTGTTTTAATAAATGAAGGTTGTTGCACGGACCAAAGAGCAGTTTTTAAATTTTATTGTACCATTGACACTGACAATAAAGACCTATCCACTGGAGCAGAGTCGTCTGATTGAAACTGTGAGTGCTTTTGGTGTTTTGTTTTTGCTTCCGCTTCATACTTTTGTCCTTTCTAAATATAAAATAAATAGAATGATCTGCATTCATAGGTTATTGTTTGTTTTTCTCTCTATTTTTAATAATTTACCCAAATCTTGTTGACTTTCCTCAATGCAGTTCACCCTGCACCCCCCAAAGCATTTCTACAGTGATTTCCATACTGATGTAATAAGGGACCAAACAGCTCCTTGAGATGGCCTGGCTGGCCACTCATGAACACATTCAGTCGACTGTCACAGCGCGAGTCATGCATTTTCATTCCAAAACAGGCGCCTCCATCAGTGTGGGGGAAAGCTAAGTAAGTCCCAGAGGATTTATTTAATTTCCAGTTACTATCTGAGCCCCAGAGCTGGAAAACAAAGGACAAAAACAGGGGTAATGAAAATGAGTCTCAGTGTGAGATTTCAG
>NC_050516.1:13454707-13489167 GCF_002922805.2 Oryzias melastigma | reverse complement strand
ACAGGAGGAGAGAACCTGTTATGAATGAAGGGGAGTGAAGTGGAAGTTAATTACTCCTCACAGGTTTCATTATCTTTTATCTGATTAGATGAGGCGGTCATTTGAGAGTTTATGAAAGTAATTTATTCTAAAACTGTTTCTTTCATTGACGCCTTGAAATTTATGATTGTCTCTATAAATAGCACAAGCCTTTGTCTTTTTTACCCCCTTCATTTTTATATATCTTTTATACATACAAACACATGTAAGACATATTTTGGAATGAGTGATTCTTGAGACAGCAAGACTCAGAGCTGTCAAATTTTAGGAGTTGATGTGAAAAAAAGTAAAATTAATATATAAATGTATAATTTTCAAAAATGTAGCCACATTTTTAAAATATTGCAAATATAATCTAAGAGAGTTAGTTTAAAGATGACATGCATCACATAATGTTTGTATTTCAATATTGGTGTGAATTTATTGGATCTCTAAAATCAGAAACCCTTTAACCCTATGGTGCATGAATTATAAAGGCCTTGGTCAAGATATGAAAAAAAAAAAGTTTTTATTCTTCTCAGAATGGAATACAGAAAAAAAAAAACGTTTTAAGTAGCTGTCCACTGTAGTGACTATCGTGCATCTGAGGGTTTTAAGAAAGTTTCTTTTTTTTTTTTAAAGAAAACCAAATGAAAATCAAAATCTTCATTATATCAGACAAAACTTAGCTAAAAATTGTTGTATGATACAAAAACAAAAAACCAACCAACAAACAAAAAACTCAAGTGCTTATTTTGGAATGTTATCAGGTGAATGTGCATGAAAGTGTTAATTTTGGTTATTTGAACCTGTAAAGGCTAATACATTAAAAAAAAAATGTCAGAAATTTATTTTTTTAAAAACCTTTTGATAAAGTTTACAAAAAAATACAAACTCCTTCTTTGTATGATATAAATATAGTATCAATTTTTATATGTTGGGTTGATTTAAGTTTTTTACCAAAAACAATGTTAATTTAAGATGCAACAATATGGCCAAGTCTTAAGAAAAAACACCTTATTTACCCCCAATCTCAAATATGATTCCCATATTTTTAACATAATTTAACTCTTTATTAAAAATTAATAATCAACACATTTGCATTCTTTCAAAACAGCAAGCCATTTAGAAAAATGCATACCAATAGTTGAGTTATTCTCACCATTGTCATGGTGCACCTGAGCTCCTCTGCACATCCAGATTGGACCCAGCCGCCAGGACTCATCTCATCGGCTACAGTCAGGTATTTGGGAGGGGTCTGCACCAGAATTCTTCACCATTTTGTTACCTTACCTGGTGTAGTACCCTGGCCCCGTGCTTCTGCTTTTTAAAGTTTAGGCTAAAAGTCATTTTTGCTCATGCTCACGTCTCATTCCTTTTACATGTCACATGCTTTCCTGGGTCCAACTTCTCCATCATCTACCCCTCAACAATAACACACCATCATCACCCAACTCACCTCCTGGACCTTCACTCCACCATCTGGACACGTTCTGGTTCCCGTCTGCCTCTTCCTGATGCCACTCCACTCCAGCTTCACTGCCTAAACTCTCAACATACAATAAAACTCATTACTCTCTACCTCTGCCTTCCGTGATCCTTCCGGGTTACAGCATCTGGGTCTGCTTCGCCTCGCTAACACGACAACCGTAAAGTTCAGAATATTAGCTCAATCTTTCCTGCCAAAACTGTTTTTAAAATGTCATGGAGGCAGCTATTTTGAAATGAACGGGAAAAGCCCTTCTACTGCCCCTATAGTGGAATGAAAATGCACTACAGGGCAGAAAATATGTACCTGGTTATATTGGCTTTTCAAGGAAAGTTTGGTTTTTATTAATGAGATAGGGTTTCTTTAAAAAAATCCAAATTTTGAGGTCGGATTCTTCTTTTTGCACAAAAGGAATGAACTTTTGCTCTCCTGCTTCAGTGCTGAGCAAATGCAAAAACGTCTTAGATATTCAAAAAGGAAATGATGGAAGATTCCCAGCTTTTTCTACCAGAAGTCAATTCTCTAAACGGATAAATTACAGTCAGTGTCTCCAGCAGCAGCTCAGGAAACAGACAATTTCACCAAGTATGCAATTTTCATGGATCAACAGGAATGGGGGGAAATTGGAGTTAGTAAATTCACATTTTACCTTCTCCAATCTTGCTTTGTTAGGTTTGTTTCAGTTAACAAGACACAGTCCGCAGAAAATGATCCTGTGTTTAACATCTAAGCAGCCTAAATCTCATTTTCAATGTCTGTTACAGTTCAGTCCACTATGCAGATTTCCGGTTTTCAGTGAAATGTGTCGTTCTGAGCCATGACTGAGTGCTTTGTGTGAGTCCAATGCTTTGAGAAAATCTGTTTGTATCTAAGTATATTTTATAAAACCATTAATTAGATGGTAAAAAACATCTCAAGAACCTTGTTGATATCAGTTCCATTTGAGTGATCATGGTCTTTTTTTTGCTCCTTTGATGAAGATACAGTAGGTTGATTAATTTATGCTAAGAGCAAGTTAGAAGCTATTCCTGGTATTTTAATTTAAAATCAATGAGATTTCATATCCTTTCTGTGTGGATTTTGTGGCAGATGTATTTATTGAGTTTTAATGAAAGCAGAGAGTAAATTAGATTGGTGCTTAACTTCAAGGGAGCAGATTGTTGCCACTGAAAGGTTCTTGCAGCCCTTCAGGTAAAATCACAATCAACAAAGATGCTGCATAGTATCAGATGAACATTTACTAAAAACCTTCATGTCTGCTGATAGTATAACCCAGTGGTTCTCAAGCTTTTTCAGGCCACGGACCGGTTTAAAATCAAACCATATTTTCACTGACTACTAGTCAGTATGAGCCTGAATTGGGCATCCAATTTTTTTAGCTTCCAGTTTCCCTTAACTATTAAGGTTTAAATAGTTCTAAAATATGTGCTGCTGGTTTGAACTATTTCTGTTGACTAGATTCCATGTAGGAACCATTAAAAAATGATTTAGACTTTTCCTAATTAGAAGCCAACTTCTGCCTCGTCCAACTTTTATGCCACTGGTAAATGCAGAAAAACAAAAATAAAGGTCACTAAAACTGGTATTTTATAAATATAATAATAAACATGAATCCACTGTTTGAGCAACTTTATTGGCTGCATCCTTTGTAACATTAGACAGCCGGTTGCTAAATATTATACATTATTATTGTGGTTTAGGGGAACAACTGTCACAATGAATCCATATCTGGAGTAAATGAGACTTCTGGTTTTTTGTCTGTTTAATGCTGCTTACTTTTATTTTGAAGTTAAAGCTCTTCTTTTTTTTCTCTCAGATTCTTTGCTGTATTAAGCTACTTTTTAAATATGTTTGCACAGCTTTTTTAATAATGATGCTGATGGATTTTTGACAGGTGACTTGACAAGGGTGAGTCAGATGTGGTGGAGAGAATCTAGTAGTTTTTCTAAATACAATTTCCTTTCAAATCAAATTATAAATGTGAATTAATATGAAAAACTGTAGGTTGTGTTCTTATCGTTTTTACTCTGCGGTAACCATAAAGCCAACCGTCCCATGCACCAGTACCGATCCGCAGCACACGGGTTGGGCACCACTGATGTAACAAATAACAGGTTCTATAACCAACCAATATGAAGAGAAACATTGGAACAAATTCACTTTTTAGATAGTCTTTCTTTTGTAGAAAATGTTTTAACCCAATATCTCAAACATAAATAAGGAGTTAATCTTTTAAAGCAACCCTTAGCTTTGGACATGAACCAATAAAGGCAAAAATTGACAGATTTCAGTCTTTTATCAGTCTTTTGAGCTAAAAAAAAAAAAAAAGAAAAGAAATGTGGTCAAATGTGGCTTCTTTACTTCTTTAGAAAGTTCATTTTTTTTTAAGTTTTATGTTTTTAAAACCCAAAACTGTTATAATTATGTAACTTTCAGATAATTGCTTGTTTTACTTGCACTCTGTTAACACAATCATTGTTGGTTAAGTGGATGTTCTTGGACAGCTGCCACTATCTGTGCACTTCACCTCATCAACAACATCAACCTCCCTAGATTTGCTTTTTTTTGGGAAAAAAAACATAAAAAAATGAATTTCTGCCAAGTTACATGATGCCTGAGGCGCATAAACTGAATGCAGAGGTCAATTGTTGATCTATTAGAGCTAGTCCTTGAAATATTTTATGTTTAAGTCAAGGTAGAGGTGGGTTGTTATTTTGCAAAACTCGTGACCTGTTCATCAATGCTGATGTTTAGAAGTTCTAGTCTTCTTGCTTTTCAACTAATACATAATGTCACCACAACTTACAAATAAAGTTTAGGGTAATAGTGCAGTGATGATTACTAAGACCCTCCAGGATTTCGCGGCAGATATTTATGATTGTTGTTACCTAAAATGCCTGATCTTGCAGCAGCTTTTGCGAAAAGTTGTGATTCTCATCTTATATTCTCATATTCCATATTTTCTTATCATGATGTAGGACAGTACTGCATCATCACCATATTATGACATTGTTGTGCTTTTATTAACATAAATAAAACTGTGAAACCCAAAATGAACTTTTGGTCCTCCCTACCCTTAATAACCCTAATATTTGTGTATTGATTTAGACATACTTTAGAATAAAATGACATTTTGCTGGAAAAAAAAAAAAAAAAAAAAAAAAAAAAAGCCCATTAAGCAGATTAAGCCTCAGACCAACATGTCCTTGACAGAATCATCCTCTTTATCTATTTCAAAAACACCACTGGTGAGTTAATGGTTGCGGTAAAGAAAGACCAAGGCTTTGAGGAGCTGATTTGCTTTCTTCTGTCAGTGATGATCTACCATTTTGGAGAAGGTTTTCTCAGGTGTGTGTAGAGGTTGGTTTTAGAGGTGGTTCTATATGGAATTATCTCTACACTCTTCCTTTGTATTAACAATAACAGTGAAATAGTTTCAGATTTTATTTGAGTCACACGAGAAGCAGTTGCAAAGCTACGTCGTCATCATTGACTGTTGTTATGGTAGATTAGTCAAAGTTGTACAGTTGAAGTAAAAATGTCAAGTTGCAGGGTGTGCAACAACTTGTGAAGTTTGCTTGAATTTGTGTTAATAGTTGCGATTGCAACATTGGAGGGACTGATGTACATAAGCAACCACGTTCAAGCTATCGCTTCAAATGAAAAGTCTTTGTAAGAGAGCATATTTGGGCTTTTGCATTCAAAACTCTTGCGTTCATCCATCGCTATGCACATTTTTAAGTCTACTTTCAGGCTCTACGTACAAAAATGCAGGTGGCCATTGAACGGCCATTAAAAGTTAAACCAGTTGAACTTTAACCAATTAGAGACTCAGATTTGGTACTGACATTTGGATACCGATCCATTTAATTCATGGAAGAGTCAACCATTTAAAAATTGATCATGGAGGACAAATTAATAATTGTGTTTTGCACCCGGCCAAAATTATATGACACCAAGTCTTTCATACATCAGAATAGAAGTGTAAAAGAGAAAGCCTGCAGCAAGATTTGGAAGATTTCCACTATTTTCAACATTTAGCACCAATCCTTTACCACTATTAAGTGGCAAATATGTTTGTATCTACAGACCAGTTTAAACACTGCATGCTTTAAAAGCATCCAAGAACCCAATCAGTGCATTTTTGAACGTGCAACACATACCCAGCATTAACCTAGCATGAGAGGAAAAAAAAAGGTCTGATAAGAAAAAATTAAGACAGACCGGAGGGTGTTTGGTGTTTATACCACCTTGACTCACTGAGCAAAGAACAAACAGGTTTATTCCCCACATCCACTAACAACAGAAATAACACCAATATACAACGATTCATCACAATCACTGGACCTTTTAAATTGCCCAGCTTAAGCCACCTTTTTCTGAGGAAACTGATGTTTGTCATTTTCAGATGCGGTTCCTTCTTTAAGACACCCGGTAATGAGCTCTGCTGTTCCAGCAACACAATCTCATTGTTTACTGTCAAAACAATTCTGCTCGGATTATGATCCAGACAACATGTCACGTATCAGTGCTTTACTTGTAAAAGCTTTTTTGAATAACAATACTTAGAAAAAAATAATAATAATAAAGAGAACTCCCTCACACAGTTGGCAAACATGCAGGAGTAATTAGACACTGCTAAGCAGTTTGTTGGCAGGGTTGCCAGATCACCCTCACAATTTCAAGCTCAAACACAATGGAAATCCCGCCCAACTCAATTAAAACAGCCCACGTAATGACATTTATAGAAAGTCATGCTGAAACTGTAAAATGATTGAAAGCTTTGGGTGGAAAAATACTGAGCACACAAATTGCACAGCAGCAAGTCGTTATAATTAACTACATTGCTCCACTTCATTCTAAGTTACACATAGACAAGATTGAGGCCATTCATGTTCAACTGTCAGGCTGAAAGCTGACCTACTGGGTTGCAGTGGTTGGACCCACTCCAAAGAAATTGGTGTTTTTGTGACATTTTTGTGATGATGGGGGAAAGATAAAAAGATAATTCAGCTCAAAATTGGATTTCTGAGTCTTTCTTTGTTCAAATCATTGTCAATCACTGACCAAACAATGCTGTTTGAGAAAGAGCACATTTTTCATGTAGAAAATATGCTGGGTGGGCCACAAGCTCCCTGCTCCACACCATTCTGATAGATCCGCTTGTAGACAACTAGATCTACTATTTGTTTTCCTCGTTCAAGCTGAGATCTATGGCTAGATATCAGGGGTGGGTATTGGCAAGAGTTTGGTGATACGATACATTTGTGATACATGGCTCATGACATGATACATATCACAATGCTTCCCAAGACTCTACCAAAACAATTTACCACATTTTTTTAAGAATATGACAGAATAAAAAAACTACCTGAATGCACGCCTTTCATTGTAATAAAATGGCAAAATGAATTTTCCTTTACTGATCTTATTGTTCAGCACTGCAACTGGACCTTGTATGCAAGTTGCTTTTGCTCTTGCTATTTAAAGGTGTTTTTCTTTTGGTATATTAGGAAATATTTGTTTGACCGTTTACATGCTTCTTGTTAGGCACTGAGGCACGCTCATAAATAATGAATTAAATATCATCTTGTCAGAATTTAAAATAGATCGCCTAACGAAATATTGGGATTTATCGCTGAACTGACTTTTCGCTACACTCCTAGCTTCAATATTGCATGCCATTTTTGTTTCAGCTCTAATTGTAGGTTGGTCTATTAAGATAGTGTAAACAGAGAGCTCTTAATTAATGGAAAGGGAGGGCAGGGTTACTTCAAGCTAATGGCCCCGCCCACAACTCAGACAAATTTCTGATGAACTACTGCTGCTCTGCAGAAACTATGTCCTAGAAAGCGGCATCTTTATGTATATATTTTTTTTCATTTTATACTAAAAATATTATAACATACATTATCTACAGTATATGATATAACCATAGTCACAAGACCTCGGGAATGCTTTAAAAATAGATCAAAATATGATTGAAGCAGGACTTTAAAGATGCACAATGGAAATTTAAATGCGTATTTTAGGATTGTCAAAGATCGGTAGTGTCTGTCTTTGTAATTAGATTTCAAATGTTAGAATATTTGTTTTTTGTATTAACCTTGTAGTTGATTTTTATGAGCCAAAATCAAATTACACATGTCTCTATCGTAGAGGAACCTGAATGTATGTCAGAGTCAGTTTCACATATAGCAGATTTTCTCTTGTAATTAAATAAAGAACATACATTTGTGTGGAAGAGGGAACACAAAAGTTCATTGGAATGCACAAGTATTTACATTAGTGGAAAGTATTGTGGAAATATTTTTATCTGAAATTTTTAATCCAAATCATGAGAGGTAAAAAAAAAAAAAAAAAAAAAAATGGCCAAACTCAATTATGAGTTAACAGGCTTTGATGATGGGAGAAAACGGCTGACAAACATGGTTTCTGTTTGATTCTTTTTAATGCTGCTCTGTGTTGGTGCAGCTGCGGCTCTCAGATTCACCAGTCCAGGGTGAAAACCCCTGATTCTTCTGATCAGTGTGAGTCTGTGCTCGGCTGCATTCCGCTCACACACCAGCACTCCAGGCATCACATGTGCAGCCCTGACATGCGGCCACATAGTCCACACAGCAGCTCCACTCCCAGAGCCTCCACAGGGATTTGAACACCTGACCTGAGATTGGCCTGAACATTGCACCTGAGCTGTTACATTAATACCCATAATTCCCTGCACCTGCAGTCTGTTCACACTAACACCCAGATGCTCTCCAGTTGCTAATACACCATTAATGCATACAATTTATTCTCCTCATCACATCCAATGTTCTAAATGATCATCAGATGTGGCTAAGGATAACAGCACAAAATGCTGTCTTTGACATTTAAATAAAATAAAAAATAACAATATTCAAGTTAAGCCGTTGGTAAGTTGTTTTGTAATTTTGATTTTTTTTTTCCCCGTTTGGCTTCAGGTAACAAACAGAGAAAAATATTGCAAATGTTTAAGGTGAAGCAGCAGATGTTGCAGCCACTTCAAGTTTATCCATTTAGGTGAGAGCGCCAACTTGCGTGTATTAAACAGCATCAAGTATATATTTCTGTATTTGGTGCACAGCCACAGCTGGATGAGCTGCAGAACTCAAGTTGCTGACAGTGACTCTATTGCCATCCAATATTTTAATCTAATCCCAAAAAACCCATATCTCGAATGAAACACATTCATGTAATAAGCTCATATTTGAGATAAGACAGATGGGATATGTCAATTTTATACCAAACACTCCTGCATGTAAACCTATTTTATCAACCTTTAAAATAAGTAAGTGTCTACTATATTTTCTGACTGTTTTATAACCTGAAAATAGCTTGCTGAATAAGATTTTCAGAAAAGGAGCCACAAGGGGCCCCTTTACTCCTCCATTTTGGCTCTCTGGTTGAAGAAAAATACAAAGTTTAAAAAAACAAACAAACTCTAAAGTAAAAAAAAAATAAATAGTGCAGAAAAACAGTCAAAGTAAACTCAAACTTTATTCAACTTATTCAAAAACAGTTGAAGGACAGTACAAGTCAAAGTAAAAGACATGTTCAGAACCACATGTTCTGCATTGGGTTGATTTTATGGGACACAGGCTGTCTTTTATTTTGAAAGGAAGCTATTTGAACCTTATTTTTTAAAAAAAAAAGCAATTTTCTCTTCATGCTTGAATTTTATTTATGACATAATCAGTGGCGAACTTAGCAGTTTGGGGCCCCCAGGCGAACAACAGCATGGGGCCCACCACAGTGGTTGAACTATTTTTTTTTTTTTAAGTCCTTACCTAGGATAAAATGTAAAATAACTTCTTTACTGGTCTACTTTTAGAAGCACAAATGGAAAGAATCAAAATGTTTTGATAAGTATTTAAAAACTGAAATAAATGTTAAAGAAATGTGTTTTATGTGCATTATTTTTCTTGGAAAAAATATTACAGTAGATTTCTTGAAGGCGCTAATTTATTAATCACTCACTTCCTAGTAGGAACAAATGACAGTCTTCTGTATTTTGTCTAATATGTCAGATTTACACAATTCTTGCTTTCTTGTTGATTTTTGCTCTACATACAGCCACTCATGCTTTTGTTTACCTCGTTTTGAAAGAAAATTCAAATGTAAGAGTAAAATTTAAGGAAAATATAAATAATTTTTAGCAAATCTAAAGGGAGCACTTAACTTTTTATTTCAGACAAATGGAGGTCACATGGTAAATTCTGAGCCTATCAGATCACAGAACTTTTCCCCTGGAGCGGCCTACACTACGAACACAAACCAATCTCCTGCCTCTGAGATTTCAAATCTCTGGCCTTTCTTCTTTGACACTGAGGAAAATCTGTCTTATTGTGCAGCACAGAGTGGTCCAACCAACATGATTATGAATAAATATGCTTATCCATGCATGTCCTCAGTTTCTGTCTTGCTCCTCCCAGCCTGATTCTCTTGTAAAGACATTTAAAATCAATTTCAGGCTTCAGTGAGCTTCAGTGACGTCTTCACCCTGGGATCTGGAGACTCTGGAAGTTAGATATGGGGCCTCAGCTCGTTGGGAGAAACAGGGACATCTAGGGTCTCTAAGATATGCTAAAGATTTCACTGCTCTCGGTTTATCTGGAATTAAAAGTGGTAACTTGCACATTGGGAACAAAAGTGCTCTGCTGGGGTTGCAGAAGATAAGCTGGAAATAATAGAACTTGATCAAAAACCATAAATATTATTCCTTACAGTACAAACTTAGTCTGTATGGTCTTCTGTATGGTCTCCATTAGACTGATTTGGTTAGATGAATCAATCCTTTTGTTCAAGTTTATACCTACACAACCTGAGGGGAAGGTCAAATAGATTTAGGTCAGAGCTTTAGTCTACAATGATATGACTATCTTTGCAGCAGTGGACTTTCCTGTGTTGGTTTTCTGGTCTTTGCTTGGCTCATTCTAAGAAAAAAAATCAAATTGTTCTTTCAGTCCTGCGAGGCTTTTTGTGTCTGTTTTTATGTTGATATGTAACTCTACCCAGGAAATGCAAAATCATTCATCTGTTGTAACTCTCTACTGTTAGTTTCCTTCCGGAAAACTTGTTAAAATTCAGAATTATATTGTAATAGAGAGACTTAGTGGTTTTGTATTTTCACTATTTTAGCGGTATAGAAAACTTTGAAAACACACCTTATCAATAAAATGTAAGATCATTTTTATTATTTATAAAAACCTTGGCTCCATAAAAAAATATACCATCTATGTTTTTTTAAATAGTAATCCACAGCTATATGCAACATAAACAAGTTCCCTCAACCAAATAGACTTTGATTTATTGGCAAAAAAAATGTTTGCAGCTCATTGCATTCTTCTCATTTCTAGCTGTCATTTTACATTTGTTATTTTTTTCTTGTTGCTACATTGATTTGTTTATACATGCGTCCATCCTTTAACATTATTCAAAAGAAGTATGTATTTTTAAAGAAATTATACTATCAGTGAGAAAAGTTGGCCATTTCAAAATACAGCAAGAGTCTGAAGAAAAGAAGCAAGATGAAAGTCACACTAACAATATCTGTCAGGTGCTGGACTCTCTGCAGAGTTGAATACTTGGCTTTGTACTGTGAGACCTTGTACAGGAGAGGTATAAGGAGCAGGAGCGAAGAAGATGAGCAGGGGGAAAATGAAAAGAAGAGACAAGAGAGAACCAGGGACAAAGGTGAGATGTGGAAAACAAAGCTGTGGCTTTAGACCTGCAGTTTCAGTTCTGATAAAACATCTGATCTCGAGCTGGAAAAAAACCTCACAAGGGACTCGAGAGTGAGAAGCTCATAAGACAAAAGGAGAATTAGATGAAGAGAAAACAAACCTTTGAGACATGAAATATCTTAAGGTTAACTACTGTCTCTGAGCAGACAAGTAGGTTTCCATATGGTCCAACAATTTCATTTTATTAAGTATTTACATTTTTTCTGATTGTTTCTTTTTTTAATATAAAAAGACTCAAAAATATATTGCTTGCTTTAAAGAATCAATCTAATGAAAATAGTGTTTTTAAGTTTTTAACATGAGGGGCTGTAAGATAGAGGGAGAGAGTGTTAACTGATAGCTCAGTTATGGGTGATGGGGAGGCAGTGTCAGTTGTCCCACCCAAAACTCAGAGGCAAATTTCTAATGAAATACAAGCAATCAGCTGAGTTCCTACAAAACAACACAGTTTTGTTTTATTTTATCTAAAATTATCTAAACTCCCTCTTAGTATTTGTGGCTCACAATCTAATATAAACAACATGTGAAATTATGTATTTGTGTCAGATTGAAATTGGAATTTGATGTTTTAGGAGCACAAGGCCATGCTGGAGAGAAAGGCACTGAAAACATTTCCCCGGAGTTGTAGGGAAAAGCACCACTGATACTTTGTAAAGACAGCCACTGGGGTTACAGGTCATGCAGGCTGCAGGATCTCTGACAGTCTGTTTGGTTCTTTGCTTTTCGTCACAAACATGAGTCACCAAGTGATCTGATCCAGCCGTTCCAAACTCTAAGTCTGTTAGACTTCATCAGCTCCTAAGCACAAACCAAGCAGAGATTTAAATGTCCCTTATTTTCAAATTCAAAAAGGATCCAATTGTTTTTTAAGAGGCCCTTCTAATCAAACAGTGCAATTACATGTCCTACTGTTCTAAGCCTTGATTAATAGCAACCAGATTATTAATTTATTCATTTGGTTGTCTTTTTTATTTTCTTTTTGCAGTTACTGAGCATTAATAATTATTTATCTTTTACTCCTTCTCTAAACCTGAACCTATGAGTGTTTGGATTAAGAGTATGGAAAGAGGGCAACAATATTTTAATGAGAATGTAGTTGAGTAAGGTGACAGGAAGAAAAGGAGACAAAGACAACAACAGGTCGCAATTATGAAGGTGAAATCCAAGAAATGTCTCAGAGATCAGGGAATAAGAATAAATACAAAGAAGAAAGAAGGGCTTTGAAGAAAATGAAAGGCGAACGAGGAGGAGTGAGGATGAGGAAGGCAGGGACATGCAGGTTGGACGTTAATGCCTGAACATGAAGAGATCAGCCTGCTGCTTTCTGTTGGCTGCTTTCAATGGAGAGATGATCCAATAAATCCTTCCTCTGTAGCAGAAAAATCATTTCCTGGGGGAGACATCCCTGCGATTCCTCTAACAAGCACACAATGACGGTAAGAGCGCGTGAAGGGAAGACTCCAGAGAGAACAAACAGTCTTTAACCAGAGGAAAAGAAGAAAATGCATCCTTCACTGTGCATGGAGCCTCATGAGTGCTGTTACAGAACAGGAATCTGGACTTAGTCTGCAAAGAATTTAATAACACATGTTTGTAAAACTTCAGATTTAACAGCTCATGAAAACCTTTCAATTTGCTACAGTTTCTTTGGGGAAAATAGTTTTTTAGAGCATACAGACACCAGGTAATCCATACAAAACCCAAGTACATTGACCCTGAAGGTCATTTAATTGGTCACAGTTAATCAAATAGTTCTGTGGGTGGGATGGGAAATAAATCAGAGCTTGATGTTTTTGACGTCAGGTAAGTATGCATCTTATGTTATCCTTAACAGTCCTTAACAGTCTGTAATTCTCCATAGCTACCATAAATGGCATGCATGTCACACATTGACAAAAGTGCAAACAACACACCTGCACATATCCACTACAAAAGTTTAATTTGAAAGTTCCAATAAAGGTAAAAAAAGATACAAATACCTTCATTAAAAGGGCTTTACAGTCACTCATGTGTACACAAAGTGACACAATTGGGGGCGCCACGTCCTTGCCCTGTTGGAACCAGACAAATCTTCTGTGAGCAGTGATTAGTTTGAGTTATCCTGGATTTACAATACTATGGCAAATCAGAAATGAGCATGTTAGAAGACCACACTCCTTCCACTGGGAAAAAAAAAAACACAGTAAGAAGTGAACCATTGGATCAATAACAAAAGTTCTTTAATTTGTTACATTTAAAATGATTAGCTTTCATCAAATTGCATTTTTTAGTTGATGGTTTACTCTACTTAAAAATTTTCTTGGATAAAAACTAATATTTTAAATGTAACAAATTACAGAGCTTGTGTTAATTGATCCGATGATTCCCTTTTTACAGTGCATATATATATATTTTTTAGATCAAATTAGTCAGTTAATAACTTTATAATATATATATATATGTAACCTGGAGTTGTGACGTGAAGGGCACTAGGACCCAGAAAATAGCCTCACACTAGGTGTGTGGTTTGTTACTGATGGGGGACGCTATTTAGTGATCCAATCTGCAGCCGTGCTCACTTTAAACGCCGCTGTCGTCCGGCTTGTCAGGCCAATCAAGCACACTTGTGGAGCTCCCTCGAGATTCTGGCCGTGCGTTGAAACGTCTGGTTCAAAACGTGAGGTGTGATAAACTTGCCAGCAATCCAAAATCCTGTTTAGCCTGCATAGCATTTTAAAGATTATTTTGCCTCAGGTGTGTCTGCGCTGTTGCAAGCCCCCACCCGTCAGACAGGGTGGCGCGTGGAACGCGGAAGTGAATGTGAGCAGCTTTTAATTCTTTTAACACAATTTTAGCATTTTATATTTTTAATTAACAACTTTGTTTTAATGTAAATTGTGTTTTTAGAAATTTGTGGCGTGATTAAGGCCTACTGCCTGGAACTTTTATGGGAGGAAAGTCATGACTTGCTGATGAATTGGTTGTGCTTTTAATCTGCCACTATTTTATACTGCTACATTTTTATCTTTATTGTATTTGATTGTGCCACTCTTTTATTAGTTTTAAATCATTTTATACCTGGGCCTTTCAGCACCAGTTTTACAAAGCAGCGGTTTTACATGTAATCCCTCAAGCTGTTCTTAAGTGTGTGGTTTTACTTGCAGTCTGCCCCTTTTTATTTGTTGTGATTTGTTTTATTTGGGCCAGTTGCATTTTAAGTGTGTTTTACAGTCTTGAGTTTTTACTGTTAAACTGCTGTCGGTTCTGTGCCTTCTGCCTGGCCGAATAAAACTTTTAACTCTGCTACTGCCTCCTCCAGTTAATTCTGGACACCTGCAATTCACTGTGCAGTCACATTGGTTATCACTTTTTTACGATTGCTACATATATATATATATATATATATATATATATATATACTGTAGTTGGACCCTTACAGATAATTGAGCTCTACTTTCTTTTGTTCAGGCATACTGTGAAAGAAACTCATTTATGGGATCTTGTCCTTCCAGTTATGACCCAACGCTCACGACCACATGTGAGAGCAGGAACATATTACTTGTGGAGCAAATTAGGTCAAGGTTGCATACAATACAGTACATACAGTATCTTTTTCTGTTCAAGTAGTTCCGCCCACCCACACATACATCCATACTCGCACTTGTGCACACACACTCAATCCCTTAATATTTAGCTAGTTCTGCCTTTGGAAATACGCAAAGACCAGACTTGGTGGAGTCATTAAGATTTGTAAATGAACTTAAAAAGCTCTCAACATTTCCAGACCTTCTCTTCACATTTAGATTTAACGGTTTCACCTTTGAGACTCCTTCTCCAGAACCCCAATTTCTCAGGAACAAGTTTCTACGAATCAAGATTGCCCTCAAAATAGACTTACTGCCTTTTAAGAAAGTTAACAACAATAAATCTTTATGAACAATATTTTTAGAATTCAAAAGAACCATTGCACATTCATGTATTGTCAGTTGTGTTTCATCTTAAGCGACAGACAGTTGTGGGAAGAACTTAATTTTTTTCAACTTAATTGGAACCAGTTAAAACCCATTTGAGGCCAGGGTATCTTTTACAAGGGTGCCCTACCTAATGTGTCTACAATACATGCTGTAGGAACACCTATCAGGAAACAAGAGCATAGAATAATCCTTGCAAATATTACAAATGCAGAATTGTTTTCAAACACTATTGACCAGGAGCTTTACTGATGGGGCAGATGTGGGGCAGAGGCAGAACGGTCCATCTCTTAACCACACATAGTCTGGTGGCCTGACTACAACCTTTAATGTGAAGTGTGTATGTGTGTGTGCATGGGAGAGTGTGACTGTAAAGCACTTTGGGCCTTGATGAAGGCTGGATAAGTGATATATAAGTGTAAAAAGCGTAGGGTACGTATATGCCATATGCTATTTGACAGATTGGTAGTGCTTCTTCAGCTATCCAGTCTGTGTCACAATCTGTTGTAATGAAAAGAGTGAGTTGAGTCAGGAAACTAAACTCTTAATATTTATTTATAGTTAAAGCAATCAGACTCCCCATCAATGTTTGGGTTGTAAATAAAATATCCTAATACAACCAGTGGATGCAAACAATGTTCTAAATAGGTCTGAGGTCTAGCCATTGAATGTAAATACACTCGTCACAAAAATTAAAGGAGGACTTTAAAAAAACACATTAGATAAATCAGATCTCAATATGAAGTTGGATATCTATACAAATAACGACACGGCAGTGTCTTAGGAACAAAAAGATGCCAATTCTTTTAATGGAAATGAAAGTTTTCAGCCTACAGAGGCTCAATTATGTAGACACCATAAAATCAGAGTGAAATGAAGATCTGGCAGGTTAGTCCATTTTTTCCAAAACTTAATTTCTGCAACTCAAAATGCTTTTCAGTATCTTGTGTGGCCCCCATGAGCTTGTATGCATGCTTGACAACGTGGCGGCATGCTCCTAATGAGACGACGGATGGTGTCTTGTGGCATTTCCTCCCAGATGTGTGAGGGCATTACTGAGCTGTTGTACAGTCTGAGGAGCAACCTGGTGGCGCCTAATGGACCGAAACATAACGTCGCAGAGATGTTCTGATGGGTTTAAGTCAGGGGATCGTAAAGGCCATTCAATTGTTTCAAAGTCAAAAAATATGTTAGCAAAAGGTTTCAGAGCAAGACTGGTTATTCTGACAAATATAATGCCTGAGCTATAGCAGTAGTAGTCTGTAGGGTTCTGGATTCTTAGAGCCAAAATCCCACAGACTACTTGAAATGCGAGGAGGAGGGTTCTCTCAGTCCAGTTCTCTACCTACAGTCAAGGGGTGAAGCTCAGTTTTCTTGGTGGAACTTGGAAATGGAAAGTATTGCTCAGTTATGATCAACACATGTTGCAAAAGTGGTACCTGTACATCTTCTAGCAAAACACATCTTCCCAAAAGTTGAAGACGTACGATTGTCCGATGTGATGCAAGGGATCGTTGCTATTGCGAAGTCCATTAATTCCTGATAATAAACACCCTGAAGAGCATTATCCCACTTATGACGATAGATAGGCAGGCAGGCAGGCAAGCAGGCAGGCAGAGACAGACAGACAGAGACAGACAGACAGACAGACAGACAGACAGACAGACAGACAGACAGACAGACAGACAGACAGACAGACAGACAGACAGACAGACAGATAGATAGATAGATAGATAGATAGATAGATAGATAGATGCTTTATTGTCACTTGCCTTCATACAGCGTATTGCAGACTATAAATGTTATGTTAATTAGTACAAAGCACAATTTCAGAAGGAAAGTGCACCTCTTTCTGGTTGTTTTTGATCAGATGATGTAGTAAATGATACAATTTGACAGAAATACTAGCATGTCCACCATAGAACAATTTGAAGGACAGATATCTTTTCTCCTTCCTGTTCTGATAAACTGTGGAATAACGTCTGTCCACCCATGTTCCAAGTTTCTGTTGTTCCAGTTACCAACTGGTGCTTAGGCCAACGCAATATAGAACTTATTTTTTAAGTGTCCATTATTCCTAAGCCAATCAGAATCCAGCATTCACCTGAATATAGTATAAGCAAAAGGGAATGGATGGATGACTGGATATATGGATGGGTGGGTGTTTTTGTCATATGATGTGGACCCTTAGACTATAGTCCAGAGACTTTGTAAGAAAAAACTTATTAACACTTATCAACTTCTGAGCACAAGAGATTGGTGTTTAAATAGTTTTTAAAATTTATTTTCCCATCAATTCTTTAAGTGTATTAGTTTTATATGTGCCCTGAAGATGAAAATGAGGCAACTGACAGATTCTTTATAACTTTCATTTTAACAAGGCCAAACAAAGCAAAAGGGGCAAGTGCTCACATTCCTGAGCCTATAGCCACAAATCACCGCTTTGTTCAGATGTTTGTAAAAATTGGGAAAGTGGTGCAGGGCCTGTAATCTTCCTGCCTGCTCTCACATTTTCCTGTCAACACAGATTTTGTTTGCAGCAGCTGTTGATTGTTTATCTGCTCCGTACGTGTCCTCTCTTTTTACACCAGGTCTCTCTGGTAAACTGACCAATGAGGGAATCATCTCTATTTTGGAAAATGTGAAAAAAAAGCTGTGATTTTTAAACAAGGAATGACAGGACACGTTCCAGTGTTTTCATGTGTCACCTTCAGGGGCCTATGCCCGTGTGGTTTAAGCACCCTTCTGCTTTTCTTTGATCTGGGGATCCTGGATCCTGTCTGTGTCAATGTTCTGGCTTTAAAGCCAATCCTCCAGGAACACTTTGATAGGCAGATTAAAGGAAGGAGGTTTAGTTCTGCCGAGTTCAGGACCCGTGTCATCCCTCACTAAAGGCTAGTGGTTGAACATTTGGATCCACAGAAAATGTTTTGTTCCTCTGTGAAGATGTTGTTTTTCTGAATTGCTGGAAAACTTCAGTACATTAACTCAAACGTGTGACCAGATGCATTTGCGCAGATTCAGGGAAAACCCATTCTGGTTTTCTGCTGTAAATAAAAAGAAAGCAGCAAGAAATCTGTGACACTGATGACCTCAGGGGAGAAGATGTTACTGCTGGAGGGAAAGGAGCAACCATTTCATATCAGAAAAGGGAGTTCAAAGTATTTTTGATGCAGTTTTTCATTTCTTCATCAACATTTTAACTGCAAGGCTGAAAAATATTCATAAAAAAATATATAGTATATGGTTGAATGCATTATTCTATCTGTAATTTCACAAACTATTATTCATTCATGATTTTCACCGGTTAAGGTTTCA
This sequence comes from Oryzias melastigma, assembly GCF_002922805.2. Lineage (NCBI taxonomy): Eukaryota > Metazoa > Chordata > Actinopteri > Beloniformes > Adrianichthyidae > Oryzias > Oryzias melastigma. The sequence continues at coordinate 13,470,628 of NC_050516.1, read as the reverse complement.
TTTTGCAATCTGTTTTGGATTCTTAAATTACATTAGAGGGACTGTGGCATTGGGACTAGATACTTTTGGGGTATATTACAGAATATACTGGGACATCTGTAGGATTGTATGTTCTAATTAAAAAAAGTCAAGCCCAATATACAAAAAAAAAAAAGAAAGTTGAATCTGTGTACTGTAATTCATCGTTATTGCTTTTAAATAATTCAGACTTAAGTGTGTCACTTGTAGAAAACGTTTGGCAAATCTATCCATAAAGTCCATCCTCAGAACCTGCAAAAAAACGTTGCTGGAGCCTATCCTACCTACTGTTGGTTGAAAGTGAGATACACCTTGAAAATATCTGGAGTCTATTGCTGAGCCACAAACTCACATTCACACCTAAAGGGATAATTTATAGACACCAATAAATCTATGAAACAGGATTTTGGACTTTGGGAGAAAGCTTTGCAAAACATTGCATACAAATATTGCGTGAAGAGGATTTAGTTTGCGTCAGAATTAGCTAATTTACATTGATTGCATAAGTTCATCACTACCGTAAATTGTTGTATATCAGCACAAAGCTTCAGAATCTGCTGGAATTACGATAACTGGATAAACAATTGAAGACAGACGGTAGTTACAAGAATGTAAATATTGGAGTAAAAGCTTTTGTGTTAAAGGGTTAAAACATCCTTGTTGTATTTTTTTGCACTTGCTTGGTTTTTCTTTGTTGCTGCAGAACTGAGATCCCACCAGGCTGTACATTTTCTTGCTTTTACCTTTCACTTGGTATTTTGAAACCTTGGGACGTGCGCTTCTGTCCTCTGCTATTTTCATGCCCAGTTAATCTGCGTGTTGTAAAGGTCACAGGAGAGCCGTGACGAGACGGCAGCATCATACTAATGACACGCAGGATGACGCATCGCAGCCAGGCGGCAGGCTGGATAAACAGAGCCGATCCATGAAAGCTGCAGATTTAGGTGATTTTCAGCTAAATCTCTGTTTGTGGATGGAAACGGGCCTGTGGGAGTAATGCGTCCTTATTTTACTAAAGCTCTGTCTATGCGTGGTTTTTATTTATGCATCTAACCGAGGCATGAGGTGATAAGAGCTACAAACAAAAGTCTCTGTTTGTGGTATAAGTTTACATTTTCTGTCTACTCAAACTGAAAGCTTAATAAGCTGCAAAGCTGTGTCAGTCAAACTCTGGATCTTCTGTACGCTGAGTCATTTGTATGCAGGAGAAATACATTTAAAAATAAAAAAAAATTGAAAAAAAGGCTTTAAGAAATTTAATAGAAATTCATCTTCTGTGAGGTAGACCTCAAAGAGACTGGGCCAAACAAACTAAAAAGGCCCAAAGCACAAATTGAAATGACCAAACATAAATAGGGAGGATAAAACTAAAATAATTACAAACTAAAAAAAAATCAAAAAGGTGCAACAAAACCAACATTATAGGATTTTTTTTTACTCACCTGTAAGCATACAGTCATGAAAAAAAACAAAGATAGAAAGAGAAACTTAGACTCTTCTTTGAATGAATAGTCCCCTAAATACAAATTTAAACATAGTGTAAAGCCAGGTGGGCCTGCAATCATCCAACTCCCTTGCAGTAATGAGTCTCTGATTGGCTGCACAACATGACAGTTGATTCATACTTTGTTAATATCAGACATCTTGTCATGCAGATGGCTGTAAGGCAACTGTTAACACACACATATATATATATATATATATATATATATATATATATATATATATATATATATATATATATATATATATATATATTATACTTGCAGCCCCACACATGAAGTTTGTTTGTGCTGATTACCAGAGTCAAACTCTTTTGGGAATAGAACAACTATTCTGTGATTGGTCAAAAAAAAAAGAGTGTTGTCAGTTGCGAGTCCTGTAGAAAACAATCAAGGCTGGGTCCAGTCAGAAAAAGACACCAGCCAGCCAGATGTGATAACTGTAAATTTCTATTACTGCTAAATGGCATTTACGTATTAATTGCTATACTACAATCTGAGAAGGCCTAAATTTTTTTTTACAGTCTGTCACAAACGAGCAGACAGCTGCTTCCACCTGCAGCAGGTTTAGTAGTTTAGACAATAATGAAACACAGCTAAAAGTCCACAAAGCTAAATCAGTGTCAGACAGGCAGAGGTGAGTCACGAGCATGGGGTCATCCAAGAAGAGGCAAGAGCTGTCAGTAGTGATGTGACGTTCTGTATCGAGGCTTCGAGGCGTGTGTCGAGTTGTGTAGGAGGAGCTTCCGTGAAGCACGTATCAAGGCTTGCTTCATCTAGGGAAGGAGCTGAGAACAATGACGTCTGAAGCTTCGCTGCCCGGCTGTACCACGTGACTAATTCATGAGGTGGTTCAGGTAGAGCCGCGAGTCTCGACAGCGGCATGAATCCTTCAGGCTCCATTCAGTGAGACAAAAGAGATTTAGGGTAAACTGTTGTTTAAATAGTAATAAGAACATTGTTTCATAAACAATAATCACTCATCATATCTCAGTGTTACAAAAGTGTGATCATTATGCACAGTAGTCCTTAATTCATTGCCGGAGTTACATTCTTAAAAAAAAAAAAATGGATGGGCAATATCTGTGAAAGATTCCTCTTTATATTTATTTAGAATACCAGTAATTATAGACGTCTTATGGGTGTACACCCCCACTTTAATTTAGTGATGAGACGTTCTGTATTGAAGCTTCACGGCTGGTGCCGCCGCAGAGGAGGGAGGAGGAGTTTCTCGGTACGCTGAGGCTCCTCGCCATTTTTGACACCGTCATGAATCCTGCAGGCTCCGTTCATAATGCGGGTGTTTGATGGAGGGTTACGATTGGTGAGTTTAGAGATAGTTCGGACTGAGGTACAGATAGTTTGGAGAAAGTCTGTAAATTTAGAGGAATAATAATAAAATGACTAATGAAACAAATATTCTGTCCCTTCAAACACTGATCTGATTTCAATGTTAATAGGATCATTTTCCAAACTCTTCATCCTGACACTGCTTTTTCATGTATATATGTTTAAGGAAAAAAATGTTTATTTACATTTTTTTTATTTAATTGAAGCACCTGTTTCACACTTTAGAAGAGACACCCCCCCAATTACTGGTTTAGTACCAGCACACATTAAATCCACCTATACTCTTACCTCACTTTAATTTATCATTTTTGTAATTTTATAGTTTTTCTTTGAGGTTTTGAAAAAATAATCTTGTTTACATTTATTTTTATCAATACATGAGCAAACACACACAGTGAAAGTTTACAGCAATGGACATGTTTTGTGAACTACTTTATTTTACTAACATGTTTGTACATGGGTTTTTATTTTCAAAATGCCACAGATCAAATTTTGCTGTTATTTTTTGTGTCCACTAGATGTCCTACTAGAGCAAATGAAGCTCATGAAGCATTGCTCTTTAGTGAACAAATTTAGACAAAGGCTTCAGTGCTTCAAGAATGCTTCATTTGCACATCACTAGCTGTCAGTGTCCAGGCAAGTTCACAGCAAGCAATCAGAGAAACAGACGCTCAGGTCCAGATAGAACTGCTCAGTAATGCAGGCACAAAACAATACTTCACACTGAGTCAAGTGCTGTGCAATGCTTAAGTGTCCTGTGGGTGATTAGCAAATGAGAGTCAGCTGAGCAGCATCTGGGGAGTGTGCGCTGAGGTTGCTGGGAGATGTAGTGTGTTTAGTACTCTGGAGACAGCTCCTGCTGGTGACCAGAGGGGGAGACAGAACTCTGACTCCTGACACCCATGCCCATACACTGACACACCGATACTGCTTAACACTACCTAACAATGGCACAAATCTATAACCACCAGGAGCAATGTGGATTTTAATGTCTTACCCAAAGACACTTCAACACGTGGGTCAGCTGGGCAAGAACCGAACCTGCGATCTTCCATTCAAAAGATCGCATTTTCCTTTAGCTCATTAGACTCTGTAGTAAAACAAATATGTCCCACTTATTTTTTTCAAAATCCCAATTTTTCTTTATCCATCCATTATAGAGAGCAGGTGTTGGGTTGAAAGCTCAGTGTTAAAGTGTCTTACTGATCTGTTCCCACTTGTTGCACTTTCTGACCAAATGCTTAAATGCAAAGGATTACACTAAAATGAATTGATATTATCTACTGATAACTTATTTAGGCCACTATTGAAATCCAGAACAATCTGACTTTTTTGAAGTGATTGGACTGACCAATTGTCAAGAGTTTATCCCACCTTTACCTAACAGTAACTTAAACTCCAGCTTCCCCAAATTGAATAGTTGGTCTCATTATAAAGGAAAATGACATACATTTTTGCCTTGTTTTAATGTTATTCTTGTATCCTTTTGTAAGAACCCTAGAGATAACATTTTTTATCATTTGCATGTTAGAAATAGATTAACAATAATAATAATAAATAATAATAAAAAAAATCCCTCAGTCTTGAATTAGCATTTTTGTAATTAAACTTAAGTGAATTGAACAGCCAGAGTGATTCCCTAAAGGGAAACATGTCTTTTGACAGAGGAAGGGTCTTTTTTAATTCAATTCAATTCAATTCTAACCCCCTCAAAGGCAGAAAACCTTGAAGACATTAACATGAAGTCACCACAATAAAAGCACGTAAGTGCAGTTGATTTTTTAAAGATTAACAGTCATGACCAAACCACAAGTCATTTGCAATGTGACTTTGCCAATAAAAACGGCTCAAACTGTGCAAAGTCAAATGTGAACCACTTTTAAGATGCTGTGATATGATTCCATTGAAATATGATGAGAGATTCCTTTAAGAAATTGGAGGAAACCTTTTGAAGACATTTAAGAGAGTGCCACGGGTCTTGAAACAGGCAGTCTTGTCCTAGTTCGCACATCTATCTTCATCTTAGGTCCTTACATGACACAAACTTTCTTCAAAGAAACACACATCTGAAGTTCCAGACTTTAAAGTGAACGTGAGTGGAAAGTGAGTCTCTGCATTGGGATGAGCTGCAGCTGAATCACAGAGGGAAAAAAGAAGTAGACATTTATGATTCGGGTGATTTGGAAAGAGAACAAAAAGTCCATTTGGATTTTATGTGGATTGAAATTGCACCCAGGAAAGAGCAATAGAAAGAGAAAGTGGATGGAACAAGAGCAGGTGAATTTTCTGTCACTGTGTTTTTCAGGAAGCCGTAAACTGCTCAATGTTATTATGACTTCAAGATGACAAAGAGAAAGAAAGTGAAGTATAAAGTGTAGATGGCAGAGGCCTGTGGGAATCTGCTTGGGATGGGCATGCATGAAGGTTAATGTGGGTGTGGGTTGTTGACGAAAGCAGCTCCAAATCAAAAGTTTTTCATCTGAAGGACGGATGAAAGCAGGAGTGGATGACTATAGCTGAATGGAGAAAATGCGCTTCAGTTCTGAGTGAGAGCTGAGTCATTGTTTCAAGAGTTTGAATCATCCTAACCAGTGAGTAATTTTGCAAGACCACTCTCTGAGGGGACCCGAGTCTCCAAAGCATCATTCAAAACCCATGGAAACTAATCTCACCACGACCCAGGAAGTTATGAGGGTGTCTTGGGCCAAGAGAGTCGTCACAGCCCACAGATCAATCAGTCACTTTCTCTAAATCTGCTTAAATTTAGGTTTCTAGAAATAATGCTCACTTTCTAGTCCTGCTTTTACATGCTTAGAACATGATAATGAAGCTACATGAAGCAATCGTTGGAATAATATACGACCAATAGTTTAAATCCCAAAATGTACACGTTGTGCCAAATCTGTCCACAAATGCTTTGCTTGTACAAAAGTGCTAATTTGCTGATTGAAATGGTTGCACTTTTTTCTTATGTGATAATTTTGGCACAAACTTTTGTATCTTGTAAGTTCACCAAAATTTTGGTTTAGTAATTACAGTATTTCTTTGTTTATCACGGGGTTACTTTTTAAAAGTAAACTACAATAAGTGAAATCCCAGAAGTGGTATTCCAAATGTTTTAAGGCTGTAAATTTCGATGTTATGCGCTTTATGTACTTTTCTCAGTCAGACGTAACATTTTCACATATTTCTCTCTCATTTAAACTCTCACACTTCAGGCCCTTATATATATATATATATATATATATATATATATATATATATATATATATATATATATATATAAAGGAGTTCAGTCTTACAGAATGAAAACAAGATGTCCGTTCAAAATTGGAGGAAAGCTGCGTGCATTCTGTTGAGGAAACATGCCACAGAGAAGTTTGATTGACATGGCCAACTAACAGTTAGGACCCAGAACAATGTGCGCCGTTAAAAAAAAAACAACAAAAAAACATGCAAAAATGTACTAATAAAAAACAGCATAACAGTCAAACCACAAACAAGTAAATTTGATATAGCTTGGAAAACCATATATTTGTACATATACTTTTGCATCCCCCTTAAGTTATGTATAGTTTCCACTACCTCTAATTTCAAGCACCATCTTATTGTCTATAGCCATGTCCCTTTCATTTTTGTAAGGATGTCATGACCCCAAAATTATCAAAATAATTATTTTTTTAACATATCTTAAAAAAAAAAAAAAATCAATTTATTTTTACACATTTGAACATGGTCTAAAAATATGTCACCAAGCTACCTCAGTGGCCCAATGATGGATTCATAGATTGTGGAGAAGTCAAACAGTGCGAGGACAAACTTTCTAAAAGTTTTTGATTCCATCAGTTTGGGTGCAAAGCAGCAAGCTAGAAAGAGAAGAACTAAAAAAGTGTGCATCATCAAACAAGCTGAGGGTGAAAATAAGTCTGCCCTAAGCTCTGCTTAAACCGATAATGACTGAGTTTTCTCTACATAGCAGGAATGCTGGAGGACCAGTGTAAACGATGGCTCCATGAAAACAGGGAAGCAACAGAGGATGAGGAGGATGAGCTATAAATTGGAGGAAAAAACCATCAACTTTGCTTTCTCTGTTGGGAGTGAAGCTGACAGCAGATTCATCCTCTTGTCTACAGCCAAACGATTCCAGACGCACACGAAGGCATGGATCATAGACGCGGTGAGGAGGAGCACCGCACAGCAGCACTGAGACGTCTCATTTAGGCTAACAGAGACTGTAACATGGATCAGTAAAAGCTCTAATGACTAGACTGATAGTGTGAGTGTGATGGATGAGTTCTTGCTGATTGGATTGGTTTTCAGAGCTTGCTTGGCTCCAACTGACGGACCCAGCTGGGCACGCTTGGTGCTAACTCATCATTTCTGAGGGCCACTTCCACAAAAACACAATAATTGGAATCCCTGCCTGTTGCTCGTAGCTATTTGTGGAGTAGTTTCGTGCAGTTAACGTGGGACAGGTGCACATATTTTCTTGCCTTCAGTCGGTAATGGTGCAGAGCTGAAGCGGTTTTCAAGGCTCCAGTTTTTTTTTTTTTGTAATGAGTCAGGGACAGAGCTGTCACTTAAATGATACTTAAAATCATATTATGCTTGTTTATTGTTAGGTGAAATGCAGACCTCAGAAAAAAACTTTGGAATCCTAACTATGAGAAAAAAGTCAATTCAGCAGCTAGAAATAGAAACATAATGAGAAAAATACAAAGAAGCAAATGTTGAAAGCACAATTTAATCTTTACATCGTAGATGTCACCCAGATTCGGAGAAATGGCCATCATAATAAAAAAGAAGAAGAAAAGAGGTTGTCAACAAGATTCAAACTAGTTGGCAGTTTCTTCATTTATACACCTACTCCCATGAAAAGCATGTTTTTGCCATTTTTAATGTGCTCTTTTTGCATTTTTTTTTTAATGATAGGGGACATATATATCAAATCAAATCAAATCAATCTTTATTTATATAGCACTTTTCATATAAGGAAATAACACAAAGTGCTTTACAAGAAAAACAGAACAGTGTAAGTAATATAAAAACATTAACAACAAACAATAAAATTAAAATTAAAAATTAGGAACCCCTGCTCCAAACCAGCAGACAATACCACCACCCCTTCTTACCACCCACTCCCTAACTGATAGAAATAGACAATAGAAAAATAGGCTGAGCACATACATTAGTTTTTGGACACTAATAATAATTGGGACCTCCCTCTCAATGAACAAACAATGAATATAAAGAACATTAAGCTTAAAACTGCATTTTTGAGCATTTCTCTATTCAAATAGTGGTGCATCATGAGCAGACAAAAAATGCAGTTGAAAAACGCTTGTAGTTGTTTGGTACAGACTACAATCTCCATGCCACAAGCCCTTTGCTCCAGTCATTCCAATGTATCCACTTGCAGACAGACATCTTGGTTCTCCTTGTATGAGCTAGTATCTGTATCAAAACTGTGGGGCTGGATAGCTCCAATATTGTTAACCATTGTTGTTTGCCAGTAATCTTAGGTATGTGTGGCTGTAAGTTACCCGGGAGAGCGCGTAAACAAAGGGCTGATGGGATATTAGTGCTGGCTTATTGCCTGCCAATGGCACTGCCCACAGCTCAGAAGCAAATTTCTGATTAACTACTAAGCTCTCCAGAAACTATGTCCTACAAACACTTTTATTTTTTTCATTTTTTTTTTTTTTTTAATCATAATGAAATGAATGTAGCTGCCCCTGTCTACAACCTTCCATGGACCCATTCAACCAAAAACCCACAGCCCCCGTATGGATCAACCGCCTATACAGGTACACATTTGATTGTGGGGATGTTGTGGTTAGTTCTTTAGTGTCACAGTAAGGCGACCCTGGTTCAAATCCCATCTGGTACCTTTGTGTTTGGAATTTACATGTCCGCCCTGTGCATGTGTGCGGGCACTCAGGCTTCCATCTACAGTCCAAAAACATGTTTTTTAGATTAATTAGAGATTCTAAGTTGTCCCTAAGTGTGAATGTGTGTGTGTGATTACATGGCCATGTAACAGACTAGCGACCTGTCCAGGTTGTACCCTGTCTTTGTTCAGCATTAACTGGGTTGGCTCCAGCAACTCTGTGACTCTGAGAGGGGTTCAGTCGGTTCAGAAGACGAATGGATGGAGAATTCATTTGATCATTTGATCATATGGCCTTAGTTATTTATCACAGTTATTGCCCACCCTTTTTATATTGTAAACCCCATGGACCCAACTTGTCCTAAAAGCCCTAGATGAGTAAAGACTGAATAAACTGTTTAAATGTCAATAGCTTGTCAAGAATACTAAACAAAAATCCAAAGTAGCCCCGTTTGTGAAAAATATGCTTTTTTTTTTCTGACTGACCAGGCGCCCGTTGTGCAGTGATGGGGTGGTCGACCTTTGGTCAGAAGATTGGAGATTTGATTTCCGCCTTCCTTGCCCGCCCATGTGTCAAAGTGTCCTTGGGCAAGTGGGCAAGACACTGAACCCATCCTGCCTCTGGAGGAAGGTTGGCGCCAGTGTTCAGAAGTGGAGCTGCCATCAGTGTGTAAACACGTGTGTGAATGGTTGAATGGGACTGTGACTGTAAAACGCTCTAAAGAGTGTAGAAAGGCGTTATACAAGTATAGGCTATTTACCATTAAGTTCTGACATCTTATGCATCTCCTTCAGATGAACTATTTTTCCGTCTTGTGTGTTCTGTTGCCATTGTAGTTGTACCAGCATAAATAACTTGATTGCCAGGAAATCCTCAGGCAAAAGAAAGTGTTGGCAGTATAATGTTAACTTTAAATCTTGGAGCAACAACATTGGAGCAGTAGAAGGAATATAACTTGGGTGTGGCTGGATCCTCACTCTTTTGGACTGCTACTCATACCAGAGTAGTTGCTGGAGAAACTTGAGGGAGAGGGGAGATCTGGCGTATGACTTAAGAGCAAACAGATCATATCATAAACTCCTAGTAACATCCAGGAGAAAGGCAACAAAAGGGAATAAACTGAAGGGGAATCCGTGAACTGGTCCACGGTCAGAGTCCAAGAGACGATCATCACAAATGCTGAGATAATAATACGGAGTCGTCCAAAAACAAGGTCAAATAGTGAAGCAGAGTCTATTAAATAAATAATAATAAAAAAACATATGCAAAGCAAGAAAATCTAAAAATAGTGCAGCTGCAAATAAAGGCGAAGAACAGGTAAGAAGAGTGGAACCTTAAAAAAAAAAAAAAAAAACGTTCACAGCAACAAACATGAGTGAAGTCTTTACTAAATTTCTATCACTTTGGCCAAGTTTCCACTTTTTTCTTTAATCTTTGCTGAACCGTCACTAGAATCTGATGTTTACGTCATCGATATCTGTGCTTTTAGCTTTAGAAAGTGTCAAATATTGTCAAATATTTCAACATTTAAAATCAAGATACCTGCTGTCCTGCACCCTTGGTTGGGATTCAACAAGGAATTAGATATGAATGAGCAGTAAAAAAAATCACTTTCAATTGTAATAAAAATAGACTACATTTGTTTAGTTGTTCTATTTAAAAAAAAGAAAAAAGTTACTTATATATTATTTATACATTAGACATGGTTATAATGTGTCATGGCTGTGCCAATGAGTCTGGACCATAAAATTTAGTTTGCAAAAAGTAAAAAAAAAAAAAAAAAAAACTAGTTAAGTTCAGGTTTTTTGCTAATCATCTGGAAATACAAACGAGGTCAGCCGGGGCAATGTAAAAAAAAACTACAGCTTACATATCCAGTATTAAAAGAAATAAATAACCAATGTACACAATCCAATATCCTGCTTTAAAAAAAAAACAAATTTAGCACAACAGAAAAAAAGCTAAAAAGAACACAGTTCTGTTTATTTATTTATTTGTTTGTTTATTTCTGTTTTAATTGGCTTTAGGGGAATCACTGATAGTAAAAAAGTCGTTTTAACTCATGCTCTCTGGAGCAATTTCTGTTTGTGTTATTTTTAGGAAACAGCCTAATAAAAAACAAATATTACGTTTTTTTTTCTATTATTATTTTGGCTCAGGGCTGATGAAGAAAAAATAAAAACATACTAAAAGAAAAAACAATAATGAACTGAGAACCATCTCCTGGCATTAAAAGAAAACAAAAACAAATGTAAAGATATTAAATTGGTGTCTTGAGGGCAATGTCTTAAAATCTATTTATCTAGATCAGTGGCTCTGAACACAGACACACGTTTATGAAAAGAAATATCTCCAGGAAAATCCCTCGCACGATTTACAAAGACTTTAGATAGTTTACTTCTTGTTTTTCAGCTACTTATTGAAACATGAAGCAGGAATAAGTCAAATCACTAATTCAATGTTAAAAAAAAAAAAAAAAAAAAAAAAAAAAACAAAGAAAGAAAATTAATAATCTGGCTCTGGAACCTCCTGAAGAACTTTAATCCAAATGTAAAGTTGGATTAGGAGGTTAATGCATTGCTTTATTTTATTTTTTACTCTGTTGTCTTTTCTTCCCTCTCCACATTCATCCTGTCCTCCTCATATTAGGCCCAGATTTAGCCAGCTCCTCCATGGGGTGTATCGGGGGGAACAAGTCTGTATGTTAAACTACGTCCACACACGATTCACGCATCAGAAACATCCAGTTTTACTATTAAGTCAATGGTTCAGATGTGATCTGAGATCCTGCAGCGTGATTTGAGCAATGGGTGCAACGGTCTGGCAGCAGAGCAATTTGAGTGCACGATTTGGGCATCGCAGCCAGAAAAACCCCTGATATTTTAACTTTGGTGAGGTTGCCGGGTTGTGTCAGCCAATCAGGGACTCAGCTTTGAGCACATGACTTTTTCAGTGACTCAATCAGCCGGTAGAATACACATCGATCTGATAGACAGTTTGTCGCATAAAATGCTATATTCTTATCAGTCCATCTATCTGTGTATCTACATCTCATAAGATTTATGTTGAATGTTCTTCCTGACATTACTGCTTGTATTTACCAGGCTTGGGACAGGTACAAGCAGGATACTGATTTGTACCCTGTTTAGGCTGCATTTCTATGTATTTTTTTTTTTTCTTTTTATGCCACATTTATTAATCTGTCTGTCCATCCTTAGGTGTTTAGTATCTTTTATTTTATTTATTTATTTTTTTCCTTAGTCAATGATGGATTTCTATAGTTCATCACATTTGGGGGCAGTTACGGCACATGGGGGCATTGTCTTCCCTTCATCTGGCCAGGCCTTACATCCTTGTCACTCAGGTCTCTTATTGCATTTTTTATGGTTCCATAACTGTGGATTTCACTCTTCTCGCTGTGAAAAATCCTGATTGATTTTTTTGGGAGGTTAATATTTGTTCTTCTATGTTGATTTTTCCTCACACCTTCTTTAAATGGCTTAACACAAGCTCCCTCCTTCCTTAACAGGTGTTTGGAGACGTTTCTATCATGCAGTATTTAAAGGTTCTATCACAGTAAATACAAATCCTTTCTCTCAGTGCTGAGCCCTCAGAAGGTTGTCTCTGTCCTCCCACCCTACCCTTTCTATCTTCACATTCCACTCACATAGTTTCCTTCAGAAAACTAAAAGCCAGATGGTGGTTTGTTAAAGATCCAGAGTCAGAACTTTATGTTTGTCTATGAAGACTTGAAACATTCACAAAGGAGAGAATTTAAGGAATTGACTTTTAAGAAATAGCAGACAAATGTGAAGAGCTAGTCCAAATAGATATAAAATAGCTGCTGCATTTGTCAGCTTTTTGTTGTGCTTTTAGTTTAAAAAAGTTGATTTGTCTTAGGTGGTATTAAAAAAAAAAAAAAGAAAAAAAAAATCTTTTCATAAATTGGCCAAGAAGAACAACCATAGCTGAACATTCAGCCTTAAACGTTTCTTGTCATCTGTTGTTTTTGTGAGGAGTAAATTCTCCATCAAAGCGATCCCTTCACATCTCCTGCATCTGTACGCTTTCTCTGTCTCATGCGACTTCTCGCTTGATGTGAGATCACAGATGTGGGTCAGAGGAAAAGGGGACATCAGCACTGTGAATTGAGTTAACCCAGATCAGCTCAAATGAAGCTCGTCGTCTTTACGCACTGAAATGCTCTCAAGTTCATTAGTTTGTCTTCCCAAACCTTTTACATCTTTTTGTTTCCTTTTTTTAATTTATTGTTTTAATTTTTCTGAGTTAATCCACTAACTCATAGGAGAAAAGGGAAGCAAAGTGGAATAAAAAACAACTTATTTGTTTGTAAGGTTTGCCGCTAAAGAAAAGAAAAGAGGCATTTTTATTATTGCTATTATTTTATATATATATATATATATATATATATATATATATATATATATATATATATATATATATAAGTTTGAATAAACTGTGTTTTTGTGTTGTTTATCTTAATGTTCTGCAGCATACAGCAAGTCAAAAACCTTCACAAGTATATAAAAGACTAAAATGTGAATTATGCAGAGAATAAGGTTTATTTTAAATCACAAGTGTCTGACTCCAAGAATTGAGGGCTCAGCATCCTGCTGGGTTCTTAGAACCTCGGCCCTACTTGTTGGCAGTGATTACCTGGATCAGGTGTGTTTTGCAAATAAAAAGCTACAATGTATTTTTTTTAACTGGCTGCATAATAGGCTGCCACAATCACATTGTGTCAGATCAACATAGTTTAAAATGAGTACTCCTGTGCTCCATTGCACACACAACAATGTCACATAAGCAATAGCCTCAGAAAACACTTCTGTCCAAATTCAACAAAGTAATTCCTGGGGGCAAAAAAGACTGCGCCAAACAATTCTTTTTCCATGAAAGAGTATAAATTATTTGTCCATTTATCGCAAGTCTTACTGTCATTGCAGTTTCAAACAGGTGTATCAGATATCACAATTTTTCTCATATCATGGAGACTTAATCTTCATTGTCCTCTGCAGGAGACCATGAGTCCACCGAGGAACTCCTCAAGTCAGAGACTTTACCACCGAGCTACAGGAAGGAGCGCTTTCGCAGACCTTACTTCTCATCTGCTATTAGACTCTGCAACGCCGAATACACACTGAACAAGAATTTTTGCTATGGTTAATTGTTTTTAAAGTCTATGCTTGGTGTTATTTATTATATAGCAACTGTTTTTAATAGACCCTCAAGGTCATTTCTCATTCAGTGAAGTTGTATTCCATCTATTCTATGTAGGACGCTTGCCTTTGAAGCCTGGAGTTTGACACATGTGCTTTAAGTATTGCTTTATTTAAAACTTGCAAAAAAATAATAATAATAATTGTCAAAATGTACATTTTGTCTTGTATTTGTTTAACCAATAAAATTAAAAGTTTCATTACCTGCGGTAATGCTCGTGTGAATGCTTTCTGCTGAAAGTATTAACTGAAGATGCAGAATGTTTTTGTTGTTGTTACTTTAATTGCTGAAGGGATTTACTAAAAATAAAAAAAACTATTTGGAAAATATTACATTTGCTAGAAGGCTGGAAACTACAATAAAGAACTATTAAAGAGTGCTGAAGTTGACCTAAATTTCTGAAAAATTTGCATTAAAATTGCTTAAAAATGCCTAATACATAACAGTTTTGCAAAAATGTTTAGTGTGTTGCTTGTTTGGAGCTAAACTCCAAATTAGCCTAAAAAACCTCAGCAGAAACCAAATTAGCCAAAAAAAGCTAGCACACTGCTTAAATACTAGGTAAACTCCAAAATAGCCTAAACTTCATCAGTGAACTAAATTAGTCAAAAAAGCATGTTGCTAAAATAGAAGCTAAACTCTAAATTAAACCTACGTAGATAACAATTATCCAAAAACCCTAGCATGCTAAAATACTAGATAAACTCATTTTTTTTAAATTACTATAAAAAATTTAAACATCACCAATGAATATATTTAAAGGATTGTTGCTAATCTACTTAAAATTCTGAAATTTGAAATCTTTGTCATTCATTTACAATGGAAACTGTAAATTTGATCAATATAAAAAATCCAAGCAGTAATGTAACAAACGAGCTGAACGTTTTGATACCAAGATTGCTGAAATTACTGAAAGTGTGATTGAGTTTTTAAGTGCCAAAAAGGTAAAAAAAAAAGAGCAGGAGAATCACTATACCATGAATCCATACTAAGCATTCACACAATAAAGATGTACTTTTTAAAAAGTTATTCTAATGAGCTAAATTCATCCTTCAACATGTACAGTACATGTATTTAACAATTACCTTTTTTCATCCATGTACTCATATAGAACGTAATGTTTTGCCCCAGATTTTATGAGTACGTTTTTAGCATCCTGCTTTTATGGTAATGCAGGATGAAGAACTATCCATCCAGAGATCCTTCCTCCTCCTCTTCCTCCTCTCAATCCCGCTCCAGTCCTCCAGGTCAGGCCGCTGTAATTGCTCCATTGATTGGTGACAAGTTTGATGCAAAGAGAAGCCGTCTGGACAAACAAGAAAAGTGACAGCTGGGCAGGATGATGCATACCTGCATCAAACCCACGGCATCAACAAGCACGCAGGAAACGAAGAAACCAGCAGAAAGACAAGGTGACAGGACTGACAGTGACGGATGGAAACATAACCTGAGCAAGAATTTCCACTACCTGTGAGATCATCTTTGCAAGCAAGAGAAAGAATGAAGACTGTTTTGTTTGTGGTCCTGTTGATTGATATCTTTTTATTTATTTTTTGTTATGAAAACGTATATCTAAGGCTTGGTTTCCTTGGTTTTACTCTGTTTTCACTTTTCATTTAAACTCCTTTTTTTATTTAACATTTTTCCGTCTTTTTCTTACAAATGCAGAAAACATCTGGACATACCCCAAGCCAGGGCCAAGAACAAAAAAAAAAAAAATTACTCTTCATGACAATCAGCATTAAGACCTTTGTGCCTGAATTTATTTCCAAATATATAAAACAGTGTATTCTTTTGTGTTTTGGTTTTTTTCCATTCAAGGTGTTGCTAAATTAAATGAAATTCTAGATTAAATTGTATTTTGCGAATTAGTGACATACAGAGTAAAAACGAGATAAGTACAGTGGCCCAGAAGTACA
>NC_050516.1:13438981-13454484 GCF_002922805.2 Oryzias melastigma | reverse complement strand
ATTAGTTCTTTTATTTACTTCACGGTCATAGTCAAGAGTTAGATTGGGGTTCCCGAGCACCTTATAACACAACCAGTTGTGTGCTACAATAAATTAAGTTTATGGGCTATGGTAGATGACTAAAAATTTGTAGTCACATTAAAGAGTTTCTAGATAGAAAGTCAGTATATGAAATACAGTAGCAAAGGTAAAAGTATTCCCCCCTCCTTTATTTTATTTTTTATTTTTTAAGAAACGCAGATCATTGAAAACAAAATAATTGAAATAATGCAAATAATTAAAAATAAAAAATAGATTAGATTGTAAAAAAAATAACCATTTTCAATAAATAAATATATAAAATGTAAAACTCTGTATATTGTACCCCACTTTCACCCAATGCTGAGTGGGATAGGCTCCAGCAACCTTGTTAGACAATCGATAAAATGTAAAACACAGAATTAAAATTTACATTTTTAAAGCAGCAATTAAGATACTGAACCAACATAACATTTTTTTAAATTAAATTTGGCTCTGCCAATGTTTTGTCACAAAATAATGACTAGAGATGAGTTTTCCTGAAAATTATAATGAATGAATGCAAAATGTAAAAACAAAAAAAAAAGATGTTAAGGAATTCCATGTGATCTCTAGACATATAGTACATTTAGATGATTCCTCACAAGGTGTAAGTTTTTAAGAATTTGTTGTTTTTCGGTTACAAACTCTCTCAAAAAAACTTTCCAAAAAGTCCTCATGTAGTCATAAAATTGGGTCAAAGCATGAAAATAAAAACATGCATTTGATGAAACCACTGCGGAGATAAACATGAGTTACTTTTTTTCTTTTTTCCTAATACCACCCACTTACAGACCAGCAACGCTGCAAAGAAAAAATATGCATAATCCTGAGAATTTCATCTATCCTGCTGTCAGTGTGGGCTGTGAAGTTTCCTTTTCCACTTATGTTTTGCTAAGAGAGAAAAAGTAAATACACCGACATGGTACTTTGCCTTTCTCGTGGTTCTTGTTTTCTGTCAAATTGTCCTGTTTCTGTTTTTGCAGACCCATCTGTTCATTTTGATATCTTACGCCCGGCTGTCTTGCTGACACTTCTTTTCTTTTTTTGTCCTCCCTCTCCATCTCCATTTTTAAGTGTTGCGACGTTGTGGCGGCCCCTGAGATTAAGGGAATGGAGTATTTTTAGAGCAGTGATCTGAATTTCAAACGCTGTGCCCATCTGGTGGCTGCTGGATGGTGACGAACATTGGGAACCTGGTGGCCCCGACAGAGACTGGACGAAGCGCACATCCTCCAGGCGCCAGGAAGAACACACCAACATTGGAGCCTTTTAATGCTTTTCTGAAACTTTTTTTTATTTTTTTTATTTTTTTTTTTTATGTTCAGTTGGTGTGTGTACGTGAAACTTCTAAGCATGCAGGCATGTCCATGATAATTCAAAAATCCCTGCCAAACAATCAAGAATTTGGAGAATTTTCAGTCTCTGCAGCATTGATAAAAAAAAAAAAAAAAAAAATTTGCGGCTTAAAAGGAAGTTTTTTACCTTTGGACTGCACATTAGATTGACAAGAGCTGGAAAGACTTTCTTTGGTTCTTTGAAGGAAATAATTAAAAACCGTGAGCTCAAATTCAAGGATAGTAAAATATTATCTGCCAAAAGTGTAAAAAGTAGCAATTGAAATGACCTTTTCTTCAATTTTTGCAATAAAACTATTATGATGCAACAAAGCATATAGCTGCTAGGGCTCAGAAAACACATAACATTTGTTCTATAAGTTTAAAAAGTCATGCTTAAACAAAATGTCATTACCTACATTTAAATGAAAACTTCTGTGCTTCATAGCACCCCCAGGTGAAGAAATTAGTTTCTCCTCCATAGTGACGGAGGGCTACAGAGCATTCTGCCTCTTAGGTTTCCCATTCAAAAAACTATTTTGGACACCCCTACCCCTCCAAATTCAATGATTTGGATTTGTCCAAAGATTCTCACTTTCAGAACTGCTGTTTCCTTCTCTGTCTTCTAATACTCCAGCCCCACAGTTTCCACTTTGTTGGCGGATTTTCACCATGTTTTATTTTCCAATTTATTTTTTGGAATATTGTTGATTTTCTACACAGTATTTTTTTTCCATTCCACATCTGGGTGAAGTCTTCATAAATTATATTTAGTTAAAGTATAAAGATATACATTTTCTGACTGTCCATGTCAGCATCTGAGTCTTTGATTAAAATAAAATAAAAAAAACATACAAACAGACAAACTGTATTATTCAAGTCCTATTTCACACAACTGGTGCAGACAAGTACATTAATTGTACTTCATTCCTAAATCTTGTCTTCTTGGTGCTTTTAAAATGTTCTTGAGGATTTTTTTCCTGATGAAGGACATACAGAAAAATAAGCTTAACCCATAAGAACCCAGACACATTTTTCCTTAAAGTGAAAAGTATGCATTATGGTGAATCACAAACCAAGTGTACCACATAACACATTTCGGATGTTTTTCTGTTACGAATATGTCACCATGGGTTCTTTTTGGTTAACAATGCATTTCCAAGTATTTCTTTTTAAAATAGTTGTAAATCAGGATGTAGTATATCACAGTTGTGATGTCAAAAAGCACTGGGTGGGCCACAAGCTCCCTGCTCTGAGCTTTAAGTAATGTGGAAGGAAAGAGGGGCGGGGTTGCCCTACCCACAACTTAGAGGGAATTTTTTTAATGAACTACCTCCACTCTGTAGAGATGCAGAAATGCATATTCATAATTTAAAAACCAATGTGAACACTTATAAAATAGCTCAAAAGATGATCGGTGAGGGTCTTTAAAAAAACATTTCAAAAAAAGATCTTTCCTGATATCTGTGTTTTTGAGTAACATGGTTATGTTTACTTTTCTTATGGATACCAAACATTCTTGAAATTGTAAAATCTAAATCTGCTGCCTTTCTTAATCCCCCAATTTAATCTCATTTAGATTTTTCTAGTCTTTTGAAAATCCCAGGTAATACCTCTGTTGTCACAAATACTTGGACTGTCATCAATTAGACCTCAGAGATGAAACGGTCCAGCATCTTACAAGAATTAGAGAAAATCCAAAAATGGATTAGAAAACCTTCATTAATGTAAACAATGTTTTTGTATGAAAGGGTAGAAGAACTTAGACACATTCTACAGTAAGGTAGTGTTGAGTTCAACTGTAAGAATTATGTTTGCTTGTGCCATTTCCCTGTGGACTGTTTTCTAAGCAGAGCTTAAAAAAAGCTGGATTTTCCACTGGATTGTGGCTCAAACCAGGGAATGTTCTATCTCTGACTGATGTGTGTCTGGTGTGTGTTTGTCAGAGGTGCAGTGTTTGCAGAGATTGATGTAAAGAACAGAAATCTCAGTTATTTTCCCCAAACCCATTTTTTTTCTCCCACATTTCCACTTAACGTTCTGTAAACAAACAACAGCCACAAAGCTGACAATAGCTATATGTACATTTTATTTTGTAGTACTAGCGTTCTTGTAGATGGACTTTTGTTATGTAAATTCAGATCCACCTTAAACAGATTCAGCATTGAAAAGAGCTGTGCCAATGCTTTGCTTTAACTGCTGCAAACTTAAAGATTTACTGCTTCACTTGTGACATGGAGGAGGTGGAGAAAAAAATAGTTAACTGAGCCGGTGTCTGCGATGGGGAGGCAAAATGTGAGAAAGAGGAAA
Organism: Oryzias melastigma; assembly: GCF_002922805.2. Taxonomy (NCBI): domain Eukaryota; kingdom Metazoa; phylum Chordata; class Actinopteri; order Beloniformes; family Adrianichthyidae; genus Oryzias; species Oryzias melastigma. Next base: position 13,450,780 of record NC_050516.1, on the reverse strand, counting down.
AATATTTTTAAGTTTTGTAAACTTACACCATTTGAACAGATTATATAATAAAACTGGTGCAAGAAAAAAAAAAAAAAAAGACTTGACCTCCTTAAAGTCCCACTCCGATCATATTTTGATCTATTGTAAAGTGTCCCCAGTGGTCTTTTAATCATGATTATACTGTTTTTAGCCAAAATGAAAAAAAAAAATAGTAAAAAACAATGTTATCTAGTATATCATTTCTACAGAGCTGCAGTAGTTTATAAGAAATTTACCTTTGAGTTGTGGGTGACTTTTGGCATTGAGTAAGCCCACCTTCATTTCCCATCATCCATCTGTTTACATGCTCTCCTGCTAGCTTACAGCTCCTCACAACCCCAACTTAATATTACCAGTACAACAAAAATGGACTGCTATATCAGATCCATCCAGCTTGAACAAGATGCCAGCTCAGACGAGGAAAACAAAGACGTGTATGGATCTAGTCGTCTCCAAATGGATGCATCAAAATGGAGTGGATCAGGGAGATTGTGGTCTGCCTATTGTAGCTTCAATGCAACTACTAGATTTTTCAAACAACATTTTATATCTGCTCCTGATTCATGATTTGAATAAAGAAATATTAAAAAAACAAAATTTTGAGCTATTTTCCCAACCTGTGTCCTCAAGTATCAGAAAAATGCCACAACATAACAGCAAAACCACAATTTTCATTGGAGTCTATGTTTACGAAAGTGTTTTTATAAGCAGTTCAAAGACATGAGACTCAAAGCAGCAAGTTTCACTCGTGATGGTTTTAAGAATTGGAAGAGAACAGAAGCAACAACTCCTAGATCTGTTTCTCCTCATTATTATTTTTTGTTGGGCCTAATGAAGTAAAATTGTCATACATAAAGACTGTGGGTTTCATCAAAATTGAATCTTCAGTTTGTCTTTTTGGTCTCATTTGCACATAACGTGTCAGAATTTTAGGACTAATATTTGCTCTGAGCTCCCTTCTTCTCAAAAAAGAATAAAAAAGAAGGAGCAAACACCAGCACATCATTAGTCAGATGCGTGACTGCTTCTCCATTAGCGGTCAAGTTTGGAGATGTGAACCAAGCAAGGTGGGGGGAACTCAAGACTCACCAGTCTGTGGACTGCAGCTGTGACTCACAGTCAGTGTCTGAAGTGAGGCTGTAGCACCAAGTCACGATGTGGAGGGAGTCAGAGGAGGATGGGGAGCCCACATGTGGCCAATGTGTCACAGCTTCATAGGTAACCATGACAGTCTTACAAAGTTTCATAAGCAGGAACTCTCAGGCATAAGCAGCATAACCTGCAGCAATTATTTTCCATCAAATGTTGCTTTTTCTAAATAATGTTCAATATAAATACCAATGTCAAATTTAACAATTGTTGTTCGTAGTAGAGCTTTAAGCTTAATTGTTTATTTTTGTGGACATCCCTTTGCATTACATCATGTATGAATAGTGCTATTTAAATACAGATTGATTAGATTTGAAAAAACAAAAAAAACTCAACAAGTGTTTTTTTAATCCACTCTCTGTAGAGGAAATACAGATGCTAGTTTGAATATAAATCATTCATCAAGGAAGACAGAGTTTGAGTAACCCAGAAGGCTCTAACTGGAATTCTGGTGGTAATCGTTTACTCATAGTTGTTTAAATCTTTATAATCTTCATAATAGTTAGGCCTCAAATCACAGATTGCTCATTTAAAACACCTCAAAGCCTATTTTGATTTGTTTTTCCAAGTCATTGGGGCCTTTTGTAAATCCAGCAAATTCTTTCTTAAGCTCTGATGGAGTTAGAAATGCTAAATCAATGTGTTTTTTATGCTTATAAGGTCCTCGATGGAGAAAAAAAATGATTGACATTTTCCAAATATCATCACAAATGATCAGTTGAGCTTAAACTGGCATTGATTTTGGATGAGACTAAAAATACCAACAACTGGGGGGGGGAGTTAAACTTTGCTAAAAAAAAAAAAAAAAACATGAATGCAAAAAAAAATACTGCACATTAATTTTTTGTGTTAATGCGCAGTGTTAGGGTTAAGCGATCGATACTAGTGAAGCGAATAGTGCTCTCACCTCACATTAAGATGGTGCAAATCCTGCCTGGGACCTTTCCATGTGAAGTTTGCGTGTCCTTCCTGTACATGTGTAGGTTTTCTCATGCCACACCCACCTTCTTTTTACTGTCCAAAGACATGCTTTATAGGTTAATTGGTAACTTTCAATTGCTTGCAGGTGTGTGGGAGTGTATGTGACCCTCCAATAGATTAGCTACCTCTTCAGGGTGTTCTCTGCCTTTGCTCAACAGTTGCTAGGTTGGCTCCAGCAACCCCGTAGTCCTGAAAGGGATTCATCAGGTTAAAGGTTGATGGATTAAACCTAATGGAAAGCAGCAGCAGCACCTTAAGTGTCAGTGCCCAACGAAGCAAAAAGGACAGTTCACATCTGGCACGGAAATATGCATTTGAGTGACCACTTCCAATGAAAAGTTTGTGTAAATGCACGTGTATGCATGTTCCGGACTAACTTTCACAAGTTGCTATGCAAGTTTTTGAGACTGTTTTGGGGCTCTACGTACAAATTCATTTTTTTTTTTCTTTTAACTTTCATTTTACCAGGAAATCCCAAAAGGCACAGGAATCGAGCGTGCAATCCTTCTTCTTCCGCTCATCCGGGACCAGGTCGTGGGGGCAGCAGTCTAAGCAAAGATGCCCAGACTTCCCACTCCCCGACCACTTCCTCCAGCTCCTCTGGGGGACCCCGAGATGTCCCCAAGCCAGCCAAGAGAGATAGTCTCTCCAGCGTGTCCTGGGTCTTCCCCGGGGCCTCCGCCTAGTGGGACATATCTGGAACACCTCCCCAGGGAGAAGTCCAGGAGGCCCGACCAGATGACTGAGCCAAACTGGCTCTTCTTGATGTGGAGGAGCAGCGGTTTTACTCCGAGCTCTCTCCAGGTGACTGAGCTTCTCACCCTATCTCTAAGGGAGCGCCCAGCCACCCTACACTTGTATTTGTGACCTCACTTATTTTGATCATGATCCAGAGCTCATGACCATACAGCAGATGAGTAGTGGAGCGAAGATTGATCGGTAAATTTACAGCTTTGCTTTCTGGCTCAGTTCCCTCTTCACCCCAACGGACCGGCACAGCTACTGCATGACGACTAAAGATTTTCCAATCGTCGACCTCACACTCCGATCATCCCTCATTCGCGAACAAGACCCCAAGATACTTTAACTCCACACCTGGTGCAGGAGCAGTCCACCCACCAGGAGAGGGTAAATTACTTTTCTCTCGTGCAAAAATCCAATTAAAAGAAATAAACCAGTTGAGTTTGGATCAGTCAGGAACTCAGATTTGACAATGACGTATGGGTACCATCTTTTTTCAACACACTGAAGTGCCAACTGTTTGAAAAGTGATCATTAAGGAGAAATTATTAAATGCTGTTTGTGCACGGATGGAGTTATATGACACCAAGTCTTTCATATATCAAAATAGAACTTTGAAAAAAAAAGCCTGGAGCAAGATTTGCAAGACTTCAATATTTTACACCAAGCCTCTTCCAACAGTGAATATTTGTGCTAGTATTGGGTATTAACAGTTCAGTGTGAACACCATAGACTAAAAGCACATTCGATAATCCGCATTCACCTCGTCCTTGAACACGTAGAACATGCCCGGAGTGTATGTAGCATAACAGTAAGATTCAAAAAATCTTTAAGATGTCTTTAATATATAATTCTTCCATTTACTTTACAGTCCCACTGGGAATAGAGTAAAGAAGATTCCACTGAAGATTACCCTAGAGATTCCTGAGGAAGACCCAGGACACGCTGGAGAGAACATATCCCTTGTCTGGCCTGGGAACGTCTCTGGGTCTCCCCGGAGGAGCTGGAGGAAGTGACTGGGGAGAGGGAAGTATGGGCGTCTTTGTTTAGACAGCTGCCCCCGGGACCCAGTCCCGGATGAGTGAAAGAAGATGGATGAACATTTACTTGATGCTATCTTCTCTCTTGTATAGAGAAACTGCTTTTCAACTCTGGATTGTCTCTAGGTTCATATGGGTGCGTAAAGTAGTGAATTACAGTTTCTTGAGTTGCTGTAATCACTAATCTTTTGACATTTAAGAGTCCTTGTTGTCCACCATGAGTCCCATAACAATTCATACCTCTTAGCCAGAATAGCACTGTTGCATTTTTCAGAAGAACCCAGAGAAGATAAGTAATACTGGGGAAGAAAAGAGAGGATCCACATGAATAGAGCTGATTTCAGCCGAGATCAAAACCAATCAAATTGTTTGACAAAGCACAGCAGGGGCATCATGTACGACTCGAACATGTGTTGAATCATCCATCACTCACACTCTTCGCATTTCACACATGCTATATTTAACAGACACAGTCACTCTCAGGCCAGTCCATGAACACACACACCTACATCTCTGCCATCACTGACTCATCCCTATCCCTCAACGAAGCTAAGGAATAAAAAATTCAATTAAAATGCTAGGAGTGTGGAGTGCAGAGGAATCACATACATTCATTACAGCTGCAATCTGTCAGCCAAGGACACAGTGAGGAGGGAGATCTTCCTCCCTCCTTATGTCTCCATCTCTCTCCCAGCCAAGCTGATAATAACTGAACCAGAAGGGGAAAAAAGAGACAAAGAGACATAGAGAATTAAGAGGCCAAAGTCACAACAGTTTAAATAGAGCTTTTGATTGTGATAATAATTAATTTATAATTATAGGAGACAATGTGCTGTGAGTTGGCAGAGTAAAAGAAAGAGGGACATGAATTTAAAACAAAAGAAAGGAAAAAGTAATGTCACCCAGATATGGAACTATGCAAGTAATCAGAGAAGAGAAGTATCAATTCACTTGTGAAAGGAAAGTTTGCAGTTTTTTGTTTTTAAGAAACAACTTAGAGCACATTCTGTCTGTGATGATTGTGGCATTCATAGAAATCACAAGAGCAGAGCAATACTAAACGGTGGAGGTCTTGCGTGCTGCAATTGTTGTCAAATCATTTTCTTGCTACAGTTTTAAATGTTAGAAAAAAACATTTTGAATGTGAAAAGTAACTGTTTCAAATTCAATTCCAACAAGTTTGGCTTTTTTTTTTTTTACAGCTTTGAAGCTTTATTCACCCCGCCCTTGGCAATATGTGTTCAAGCTGCCACTTCTAAAACAAAGTCTACATAAACACGTGTAAATATGTGTTTCGGGCGTCCACATTCAAAACTCTTGCCTTCACATGCAGCTATGTACAATTTAAAGGCTATGTTCAGCCTCTATGTACAAATTGTGCAGTTGTGTTGAAAATAAGTTAAACCTAGTCAAACTATGACCAAACAGGGTCTGGAATTTGGTTGTAATGTATGGATGCCGTCCCTTTTTATTCACGAAAGAACAACCCGTTTGAAAATTGATCATAGAGGTCAAATTCATAATCATGGTTTGTGCCCAGCTCGAATTATACAACACTAAATCTTTCATATGTCGGAATTGAACTGTGAAAGAAAAAAAACTGGATCAGGATTGATGAGATTGCACGGCTTTGACATTTCGCACCAAGCTTTTTCCAACTGTAGGCGACATGCACTGTATAAACAGAAGAAGAACCCCTCCCTGCTTGTCCAGTGTGAAAATCCATGTGCTGAATGGATGTTAAATGCCAAGTTTGTACATAGCTTAATAACATGACTCGTTTCAGCTATGTCCATTGATCTACTCGTGTACACTAGGGGTACAGGAATACATTGATTTGGCGATATATCACGATATTTCATTTGGCGATAATTGCATCAATTTAAAATGTTGACATGGCGATATTTATTTTATTATTTATGAGCGTTCTTTATCTTCTCGCTTTTGTTCTTCACTTCAGTGCAGCAGAGCGCACTGAACCTCTTTGAGCTCACCGCAACCAAAACAACAACAAGCTCTGTCAAATGTTCAGTCAGACTCCTGGTTTTGGTTGTCATGAGACATATACTACTTAGTTTCTACTTGGAATGGAGACTAAACTGAAACTCTGTGCCACGTTTCTGCCAGTATCATCTAAAAACGAGGATTATGGAGCTTCGTAGAGGCTCAGATAAGAACGAGTGAACAGTGGAGTTGCACAGAGGGTCATGCATGGAGCCTCCATTAAAGTGCTGTCGGCAAAGAGAGCAAAAGTTCTGCTGAACTTCACAGCTATAGATTCTAATTCAGAGACCTGATGGATCGGAGTGATGTGTACAACGCTCTGAAAAAAGCGATTAGCAGTGAAATATTTTATGACTGACTTTCTGCTTTTGCACAATTACCGTTGTAAAGCCCAATGAGAGGATTGTTTAGAGAATTAGGTAAATAACTCGAAGAATGACAGAAAGAAACATATATATTACAACTATTTAAGACTGAATGGCTCATATTAAAATTTCTAAAATAGCATATGATGTTATTGATATTTTGTTGAATGTATTTATATTGAAGTTGTGAATTGTTTTGAAATAGTAAAAAGTAAATAAACTGCACTTCAACCTTTTCTTTTATTATGTTCTTATGACACGTTTTTTTTTTTTAGTCTAATATACAGTATGTAAGTAAAAAATCTAGCCCTTCAAGGCAGATATGTTGTCTGTGTCAGGACTGTGAACTTTAGTTTGAATTTGTGTTATTAGAATTTTTGGTCATGCTCTGTTTGAAATGTCCCCGAGTCACACCAGTTTCAGGTTCATGATCTGCAGCTGTCTGGTTTTCGGTTAATCCTTGTCAGGTCATCTGTTCTGTTGTGTTCAGTCACCATTTTTGTTTCTCCATGGGTTTTTGTCATGTTTAAGTTTATTTAGTCAATGTTTAAGTTTCCACCAACAGGTCTTGTCTCCTGCGTTTGCGTCCTTCATCCACCACTTCCTGACAGTCTGCTTCCTGAAGTTAAATAGAGAAATGTGACAGCTGAGCGCTTTGCCTCCACAGTAAATTCTAGGAACAGCTTGGACTATGAGCTCTTTCAGATGGAACTTTCCATTTAAAAATTCATATGCCAGTAAAATGACTTTGCTTTTAACAGGCAGCCAATGAACAAAAAGTACAACTGGTAAAATATAACCTCTTCCACTAGTTTTATCAGAACTGTGGGTGAAGTATTTTAGATCAGAAAGCAGCTTCTCATAGAAGTTCATAAACAGACTTATAATTAAGAATTGGGGAGTAACCTTTAATGGACAGACACATGAACTTATCTCAAATCGAGATCAAGGACTGCACAGTGGTGTACGGATTAGCCCTCCCACTTCACAGCAAGAAGGCCCGAGTAGAGTTTGTATGTTCTCCTTGTGCATGTGTAAGTTTTCTAGGCCCCCCATCTTCCCACCCAAAGTTCAAAACCATGCTCCACGGGGCAGCTGTTATGCAGAAGTAGGAAGATTGACCTCTAATCAGAAGATTGTGGGTTCAGCCACCCCCATGTCTCGAAGTATCCCTGAGCACGACACCGAACCCACATTGGCTGACTCCAGTGTTTGGCAGCAGAATGTGAATGTGTGCGTGTGTGTGAATGGCACTGTAACTCAAAAGTGCTTTGGGCCTTCTTTTCTACACGAAAAGCTCTATTTCAGGATATGCAATTTTACCATAAACGTCATTGATTAATACTCCAAAGCCTTGTTTGTTCGATCCAGTACGATAAGGAGTGATATGCTACGGTCCAGTTAATTCTGACGAGTATTTCCACTGAGTTAAGCCTCGTTTACACTGAGTAGTTTTCTTTTTATTGCTTTACTTTGGGAACATCATTAATGTTTAATATTGTTGGAAAGATAATTGTGAGCGGGGTTGAAATCGCAAAACTCCAAATGTTGAAAAAATTAGCCTAGTCCTAGAGTAATATCGTCAAATGCCAAGTCTCAAGTATAATTCTTTTTTTCTTCTAGGAATTTTTTGTTTGCAAATTCCACATTTTTTTTTTTTTTGGGCATCTCTTTAGGATCCTCCTATGTTTTTATTTTCCATTTTGTTACATAAACCACAGTTTAAAATTAAATGAAACCACTCTAATTTATCATGTTTTGTCATATTTTGATCTACAGTATTTTTTAAGGCAAATCATTTTTATTGGTTATATTATATCAGGTAAAAAAAATTGCCCCTCAAAAGTTATGATGTAACTTTTTTTAGCAAAAGTGCTCTAGGGTTAAATGAGTGTTATATTGGTGCTTTCTAATGTCATCATCACTTTCTACCAATCAGTGGGTGGCTACAGTGGCTCCGCCCCAACAGTTCCATTCCACTTTTCAATGGAACGACAATCAATGAGGGCCCCCTAAAGGTATGGCTCAGTAATGTTTAATGGGTCCAAAATACTGGACCGCACTGGATACTTGATTCCATTTTGGTGGGTGTGGCCTTGGTCTGGAATAAGGAAAGTCAAATGTTGCAGTCGCTCAACCTCAAAATTCATATTTTTTGTCAAAGGGTATGGCTTCACCCCTGTTCCTCTTCTTTCAACATTTTGGATACTGTGATCCATCAATTCTAGTATGTTAGTCATGGTATTTTTTTCAAACAACCAATCTTGAAAAACACACATTTGACTTAAACACCTGCCAGAAATTAGTCTTACTTGCGTGTTGTGATGATGGAAAGACTTCCAGATACTCTACCTGCAGGAATCGTCAAGGATTTTATTTCCAATTTTATAAAACTCATGAAGACCGATTAGACGATGCTAAACAATAATGACTTTGTGTCAAAGTTTTACCTATCATTCATTAATGCATTACACTTCTGAGCTAAGCATTTCTCTCATCTGGACACGGTTGAGAAAAGGCATCTATAAAGGCAAATCAGACCTGCATATGGAGCTGATGATACTTTGTTTTTCATTAATAAATAATTAAAATTCATTCTGGACCTTAGACAAACACAATCAGAACTGAAATGCAGCAGCAGCAGCACAGGCCTTTGTGTCTGCAGGATCACATCTCTCATTATCCATCTCTTGTTCTGCTCCATCTTCCGCTCTGTTATTAGAATTAAAGGAAACAAGCAATAAACATCAGGCTGCTTGAGCTCAGTCTCTAAATGCATTTCTTGTCCTGTGGGACTGGGTTTCCTGTCTCGCCTGTAAAGAGACAACACGCTTTGTTTACCGTGTGCATGTTTATCTTCACTGCAATCATATTTGTCACGGGGGATGCCAATCTGCATATTCACCTTCAGATATATTTGTAATTCTGCTACAATGCCGTAATTCCGAAAACCTCTGAGCAAAATAAAAATATAGATCCATCTGTCGAGAGCAGACGAAGGTGTGTAAACTATCAGCTGAAGAGGCACGCAAGCAGAGGTTTATTTACTGAGATATACGTCACTGTCTCCTGGAACGTAAAGATGCAGGCATAAATCACTGTGCACAAAGAAGCTGACTTCCCACCCAACCTGCGGAACAGAATGAATGAAACTGTACGAAAACAATTGTTTGTCTCCTGGAAAGCCAGAAAAAAACAGAAGAACTAAAATGAACCAATACATCCCCTCACTGTCAATTCAAAGCATGAAGCAGAGTTAACTTCCTCTGTCAGACCTCCTCCAAGATGCTTTATTAATTGTACTGGACAAATAGCGGATGTCAGGAATTTGAACCTCAACTCCTAAAACATGTAAAGACAGCTGCATAATTGATCACTGTATACCATTTAAAAGTTTGGAGCAGTCATACAGTGTCTATTCGTCAAGAGCTTCTCAAGCTTTTCTATGACAGATGTTGGACTTTATATCATACACAATATTTTTTTTTTTACTGCAAATAAAGAATTTCAAGCCAATTGGATTAAAACGTAAATCTGGTGGGCAAGGGTAGGAAACCCTTTATCAATCCCCCGGGAGGGGGAACTCCATTGTACCATGACAAACATGAAAAAAAAAAAATGCAATGAATGAAGAAAACAAAGCATAGCAAATGACCAGACAAGGTAAACTGAAAACCAGACATGTAAATACACTGAAGGTAACTGACAGAAATAAAAACAGAAACATGAACCTGTAATGACTGATGGAGGAACAATTTAAATCCTGATCACAAACTATTTGGGAAGTTGATGATGGCATGCCTTAAAAGGAAAGGAATAATCTGGGAGATTATTTATATTTTGAGCAGCTGTAATTTGTTTTTTTTTTATTTCTTTTTTTGAGGCAGACAAAAGTAATTGCTTAATTGTAAAGGTATTAATAGGTTACGATTCTGTCCTACACTCCATACCTGTAGGTGGCGGTAATGCACCTCGATGCTGGGTGAAACCACCATAAAACAACAGCAGAAAAAAAAAACAAAAAAAACATATAATCCTTACAATATTTCATTTTAAAGTAAATGATAAACATATTAAATGTTGTAACAATGGTTTTCAACAGTTTATGCTTTGGTTAAAAAAGAGCCAAAACATTTTTTTTACATTTTTATTTATTTTTTTGCATGTGAGTTCATGAGGACATGGGTGAATGTGATCTAATTTGCTGGTTGTATCACTAGTCATAGAATAATGTTCTTTGAATTTTGTCTCTTAATGGAACTATACCAAATCTTGTCCACAATTACCCAATGCTTGATGGAGACCATGATACATCCTTCTACTTTGCATCTGCTGTTTTTTTTCCAAAACATGTTTCAATAGTTAACATAAGACACTCCAGAATATCGGGGTGTCTGCCTTTTCGTGCCCATCAACTGGTCTCACATGGCTGACTCGATTAAAATGACTAATGCAAACTTCATGGCGACTTATGGGTCTGCGGCCAGCTTCTTAAATAGCTGAAGAGGCCGATGCTACTTCAGGACCACTGCTGTGTCAATCCAGAAGAGCCAAATTTGCTACCAGATGCCGTCTGAACATGACATCCTTCTCTGACTAACCAAAAGACTCCGTCATGCTGACTGTGAAAGACAAGGATCAAAATGGCAATCTACCCCCTGCTGTCCACAGTAGCCATGCTTATCTTCTCTGTAACAAATCAAATTGACTGTTGGTGTTGCCTGAGTGTAATCACATTAAATTAGCAACAAACCTGTGTGAACCCTCTTGCTTACAAAACTAATCAGGAATGATGAATCTGTACACAGACGAGCATAAAATAAGTGTGTGCTTGAGTAAATGTTTAAAAACAAGATATATGGTCTTTAAAAAGGACTAAAATCATTCTAATATTAGGCCAGGCCAAAGCAACAAAGGGGGAAATACTGCAGTGTTCTGTATTTGTTTTGATAACGAAATTGACGCAGAGCACCTTTATTGACTGTTGTCATTTAGTGGTCTGACTCCCTAATCTGAAAATCTGTCAAAACCATTTGGAAACTGTTTTATATTAATAATTTATCGGTCCGAAATTTTTTGGAGTATAAAGGAATATATATTCCAGTAAGGTCTCCTCTCCACAGTGAGACTGCACAAAGCTTAGGGAAACTGCAAAAAATAAAAAATAAAACTCAATGAGCCTTTTCAGAACGGTACATATTGAATGTACCTAACAAACAAGAAAAAAAAAAAAGAAAAACAGAAAAAAATAAGTGCTATGGACAAAATTAAAGTTGCTCAATGCATATCATAAAGCCTCACATTGCCTATTTATAGAATGATGGTGGAGGCATTGTGATATGGGCTTGGTAATGTAAAAGGACTATACGTGAATGAATGCATTAACTTTATTTATAAAGTTAAAGCACTTTACAACTAAGACATTTTTCACACTAAGAGGAACAGAGACCTGTTTAGAGCCAAATGGGATACAGGCTGTTGTAAAATAAGCAGCTGAG
>NC_050516.1:13416287-13438918 GCF_002922805.2 Oryzias melastigma | reverse complement strand
GCGCACCACTTTCTATCTCGTGCGCACGTGGGCACGTGCGTGTGTCTCTGTGTTCTTGGATTCTGCGTGTCTCCGGTCCTCTACCCCGCGAATAAGGGAAATACTGTATGTAAAGAATTTATTATTCTTTGCCAGAAGATCACAGGTGTTGTGAAATGAGTGTGCGTGCTTCAACTGTCCATTTTAGCTCGACGCGGTACAAGAGAGGGCGGGGGGAAGAGTGTGCTCGCGTGCATGAGGGAAGTAGCTCACGCTGGGAGGAGAGAACGGAAAAAAAGGCAGCGACTTATCGTGCCGACAGTTGTTGTCAATTGGCAAAGCAAGGAAAAGTAACAATACAAAGTTCCTCTCAGATCTGAGACTGATTCTTTGGCTTCACGCTCTGGAGGAAGGAAGCTCCAAACATGGAAAAGAACCCCGGAGGAAGAGCAGCTCTTCAGCCCGGAGAAATGAGGCATAAGTGGTGCGCACAAGATAGTAAGTGGTGCGCACCACCAGTTAGTAGGTGGTGGGCACGAGATAGTGATTGATTTTTCTTTTTTTTTTTACTTTGATTTTTTTTTACCCAATGTCCCTTTAGGGGCTCTGTAGAGTTGAGAATGGGTCATGCGAAAAAAAAAAAAAAATGTTAAAATTAAAATATCAATGTTTCAGATATGTTTAAAATTATTTATTTAGATGGAATATATTGTTTTGACATTTTTTAGCTTTGTTCCTCACTTTTTTTTTACCCACAGACAGTATCTCAGGATAAATTTAATATAAAATTTTATGTTAAATTCATTAATCTATTATTATTATTATTTTTTGCTAATCCTGACTTTTATTTAATAATTTGAAAAATGTTGAGAGCACCATGATTTTGTTGAGCATATAATGAAAATACAAGGAAAGTCTTCTGATGAGACATGAATGTATGAAATAAAAGAGAGATTTATTTTTGTTCAAGTTCAAATAATCACTACTACAGCTTTTGTCAGTTTACAGATTTTCCTAATTATTTCCTTTTTGTCTTTACCTATTCAAAACAAATGAGACTGCAGATTTTCTGTAAATCAGGAGTAAAAGAAAAAGCGTTCTTCTTAGATGGAAGTTGAAGTCAGATGCTTCCCCTGGAGAGGAATTACCCAAAATGATCTGATGGGAACTCATTAAATATCAGCTTCACTGTGCATTTGTCATGGAGCTGTGAACACTGCAGTAAAATAAGAATAGCTTCTTTCTAATTGACACCTATTTGATACCCTTATACACCAGACTTTTCACTGTCCTAATCTTGAAAAGTGGGATAACATTTTCAGAAGAAATATTCAACATTTTTCATTGTGATGAGCACATGTTGGTCTGATTTTATTATATTTTTGTATATTTGTTTTAAAACAAATATTTTTTTTTATTACTTATTAGAACTAATTTGCAAACGAGTATATACACCTGAGAAATTTTACTATGTGGCCAACAAGAGGTCTTAGGGAAAATCATGTCGGACGCTTTTTGTTCACTTCAATGAAAAACATCTTCAAGAAAAGTAAATATACTTGTATTTTATATTCGAACCATTTTCTCCACTTCTTTGGACTTCCTGATATTCAATGCTATTTGAGATCCCAATACTTTATATGCTGTATTTTGTGTAAAATTGGGCCAATAGGTATTTTTAAAAGCTTAAAATACATGCTTTAACCACTCTTCATCAATGAAAATTATATTTTTTTTTATACATGGTTATTGAATTAGGAATAATCATCGTTCTTCAAGAATAAGTACACTTAACTACCACATCTCCAATCATGTTTTGATACAAATTTCAGTTCTATAGATTTGTAAAAATCTATATTTTATCATTGCTTTGAAGACTTATTTGTAATATTTATCATCACATGAAATCTAAATTTCATTATTGAATTTTTGATGCTTAAAGTTTTTAATCAAGTTTTTCCTAAGGTCAACTGTCCCATCCTCTTACTCTAGTAAATTTTTAAACATGTATATTCTTATAGTCACATGGTCCTCTTGATGTATCTTTTCTTTTCTTTTTTTTTTATTCAGACTTTACATTTTCTCATTTGAAGATCTAGATTGTATTTAAAAGAGCATGTGGTTATTTGGCTGATTCTTGTGTTTAATCATGAGCACTAAAACAACCTCAAAAGACACATTACCGTGATGAGTAAGTTACCCACTTTGTACCAGAAAAGAATTCAGTGATACTAAATGCTGTCAAAACAGAGACAATAGTGAAGCTGAAAAATAAACTGAACCCTTTTAAGTTGGACCTATTACTTTGGTGTTGGCGCTGAATCCAACTGATTCTGAAGCTGAAAAAAAGCAACACTTCACAGAGTAACTTCTCCTAAAGTAAATTGTTCCATATAAGCACAAAGCTGCTTTTCTCATAATCAGTTGGAATTACATTAGTTGTACAAATGGCAATGGGAGTTCAAAGAGTATGTATTATTTCATGTTTACTGCAACAGCTCTGGTGCTGCAGGGTTAAACTTTCATTGGTTTTACTTTGTTTGGGTTCTCTTGTGTATAATATACTGCCCGACTTTCTAAGTATGTTCCTGATCTGTTTGGATGCCAGCTACCTCTATTTTAACCGCAAGTTCTCCACCATTATGTATAATCCTATATCCCTTTTGCTCGTCTGTTTTACACTTCTGTCCAGTTACTATTCTCAGCTTGCAGACTTTTTCTTTTTTTTCATAGAAATAATGTGAATGAGTTTGCCTTTTTTTCATGTAGGATTTGAAAAGAAGGCATTTATGCTTGAAATTGTGCAAGGCATTTATTAAAAGAGCATAGCATGTCTTTTTAAAAAGCCAGCTGTGATCATTGAAGCAGGACCAGCAGAACAACCTGATTCTTCATGCAGCGCAACGGACAAATCAGCCGGGGAATGAAGAACCTCCTGGGATGAATAAACTGGGTCAGGACTGCCTTGAATGACAAATTGGTCAGTTTTCAACCAGAACAATAAACTCATGTGGGCCATGAAAATGATTCAGAGACTCTGATACAGGCAGAAAACGCTGGAATGTTGAAGAGACTCAAAGGAAAAGAAGCCAGCAAGTGAAAGGACACTTTCAGCATGTTTGAAGCTCAAGAAATCAGACATGGAGTTTGCTGAATACGAATAACAAAGACGTTTTTTTCGTAATTAAATTGTATGTTTTTTTTGTGCATTTCATTATAAACTAGTACATTCAGCTATTAGGCCTTTGCAGTCACATATTGTCATACAATTTGTTCTTGGTGTATGCATTTTGTGTTAAATTACATGCTTACATATTGGCATGACCCAACTGCAAGTACACTTTTCAGCTCCGCTTTGCACACTTGTGGTTCAAGCTAGGTGTGACTTGAAATCTATACATTACTAATCATTGTTTTTTGTTGGAGTAGGAAAGATTCAGTTGACTCAAATCCTACAAATGCCCAGATCTGTTTTATCTGTTACCCTTTGACCAGTGGTATTTACCAACAAAGTTAAAAAAAAAAAGAGAGAAATTGTGGACAGGGTGATAGAAAAGGTTGTTATGAGGAATCTGAAACGCACCCCATGTAGTTACGTCTCTTCTAAAGTTGGTTTGGGTAAGTCCCTCAACACTCTATTGCTTTTATCATGGTCAGTGCCTTACAAAGCAACTCACCTGAGGAGAAAGTTTGATTCTAAAGGCTCATTAGTCTTTGCAGGGCATTTAATTTGACCTTTTAAGAGGCTGTCATTTAAACTCAGCAAACTCACCGCACAGCTAAATAGACAAAGACCAGATTGTGTTGCCAAATAAATGAACAAATGTATGGCCAAAGAATTCAGATACAAAACATTAATTTGTGTTGACACAAATATTTCTACATGTATATTATGACTAGACTAAAAAAACGTCTTTGCCAACATATTTTTAGCCTTCATGGACATGGTTCTCAGCCTTTAGTTAAGACTAAGCTGTATAATCCTCTTGTAGTTTGTCCTCTCTGGGTGGGTGGAGTCCTCCTGTCACAAGAGGAGGACTTTAGGTTTCTTGGGGTCATGTTCACAAATGAGGGAAGATCAGAGAATGAGATTGACAGGTAACTGTTATGCGGTTGCAGAATTGGTCCATTGTGGTGAATAAAGAGCTGAGTCAAAAGCAACACTTTCAATTTAACAGTCATTTTATGTTCCCATACTCACCTATGGTCATGAAGTCTAGGTCATGACCTAAAGAACAAGCTCCAGAATACAAGCAGTCAAACTGAGCTTGGGTGAGAAGCACGGTCACCCGGAGAGAGCTTGGAGTAGAGCTGTTACTCTTCCACATCAAGAGGAGCCAGGTGAGGTGGCTCTTGGAGGCCTCCCTGGGGAGGTGTTCTGGGCATGTCCCACTGAGCGAAGGACCCCAGGAAAGACCCAGGACAAGCTCAAGACAAGCTCTCTGCTGACCTGGGAACGCCCCGGGGTTCCCCCAGAGGAACTGGAAGAGGTGGGCATGGAGGAGAGGGCATCTTTGCTTAGACTGCTGCCCCGGTTTTCTCCAGGGACTCCGGCTTCCTCCCACTGCCCAAATGCTTCATAGGTGTGAATGCAAGTGTGTATTGAGTGATTGTGGCTCGGCGACAGACTGGCAACCTGTCCAGGTTGTATCCTGCCTTCACCCTCGAGTTAGGCTCCGATAGCCTTGTGACCCCAAAAGGAACAAAACACGTTTAGAAAAGGGATGGATGCATTAATACAAAAATGTGAGTGCAATTGTAAGTCAACAATTAATTTCAATCAATTTTTCCCAATTAAACTGTGCGATTGATTTACAACTTCAACACGTCAAAAAGGAAAAAAAATGCTATAGTTTAATTTAATTTAACGTTGGTCTACCTCTGTTGATCTGCTCAGTGGGGGGTTCCCTGAGCAGTATGGTAATACTGTATTGTAGCGGTGCTATTTTTATAGGTCCATCCATGGAGACACAGAACAAGCAGCAATTATTCTTTATGTTCTGTTTCCTATTCAAGGATGATCTTGATGAGTTTGCTTTTCCTGAGAAGGAGTAATGAAAGTGCTGTTCTGTTTGAAAACTAATGCACCAATATTTTCTATGTCAGAGAACAGTATACCTTATTGGTTCAGTCAGCATGTCCTGAAAATCCTCTGTGGTCAAATTTCCTGACTCTGGTATCCTTGATTGTGACACTGGCACCCCAGAGGTGTTTTGTAATGCTCCTAACTCCCTGAAGTGGCACTTTGTGATCTCTTTCCTAGACTCCATACCCCTGTCACTCCCCTACTCTTCTGATCCAGACAAGAACCACTAGAACCCCACTTTGCTAATTAACCAGCCAACAGCTCCCTTCCCTGTTTAAAAACATTTTTCAAGCATCCCCGGAGTGTCTCAGGTGGTAAAAACTAGTAGCACAGCCCCCAGTCCACAAATTGGCATGCCAATGGCCTCCTCCCACTGGACAGTTCCTGTCAAAAAGGCTCTCTTCCACATCCCATGAGAAACTTGCCGCACTGATGTTACGTTGTGACTTGTCTGGCTTCTTCGCTTTCCAAAAGGTCAAGTTTAAATTTTAAAGTAGATCCACTGGGATGAGGATAAAAAGAGCTCAACTAAGAGAAAAGCTCCACCTCCCCATAGTTTGAAATTACTACATATACTCTAAAGTTCAGTGTTTCCTCATCTAAATCTTCAAAGTCTATATGAATTTTCAGGTTTTGTGGGATGAATTTCTTTTAAAAAAATATGGAAATAAAATTAAGACATAATTTATGCAAATAAAGATTGATTTGCTGTTATATAAACTTGTTTTGTATAACTGGTTCCATTTTCTCACAGTGGGACTACATTATAAAACAATTTTCAGAAGTGGGTATTGTATGACCCAAAATCGTGGCTTGTGGCATTATTTTCAAAGTTTAAAAAATAAGCCTAAAAACAAATAAACAATCAAAAAATCGAGAAAAAGGGAAGTAACAGCAAATGGGACAACACACAAAAAGCAATCTGAAAATCTGACACTTACAAACAATGGAGATTCATCAACTTAAATTAAGACAGCTGTGGATAATTAGTAACTTGATGCTGGTGTGACAGTGGGAGAGGAAGGACACAAAAACTGAAAATAGAAAATTTAAAACAATTGAAATAATTAAAAGCAATTGATGTTTAAATGGGAAAGTGAAGTGGTAAAAATAAGGAATTTTAACAAATAAATTATATTGGAGCCAAAGAAAGTCATTTAAAAGGTTTGAAATAGAACAGGTAGTTTAGTTTAAAAAAAACTAAAATAAAAAAGAGGGAAAATTGACAAATATATTTTGTGGGAAAAATGCCTATAATTAAGGAAAAACAACTTAGATGGCCCGCCAAGTGTGTTAGTAACAATTGACTCATCATGATCTTTTTTTTTTTTTGCTTTGAAAACCCTGACACTTTCATGAGTTTGTGTTGTGGATTTGTTGTTGCACCGCTGTGTTTTGTAGTGAGATGTTTATGGAACACACGCATGCTGCTATTTTAATATGTAGCATATTATTTTGTGAAGTTGTCTTTATGTTATAATGATGTTTATAGTGCAGTTTTGTAAAAGACGTTGCCATTTCATTTTGAAGTGACACTGCCACTAAGGGTGTTGCAACCTGCTGTGTTTTTGCAGGACTCCTATGTTGCGTTTTGACCCACTAAGTGTAGAGATTTTGGTACCACAGTCTACCAAACTTACATGATGATCTAAAAGCTTCTGCTATAGACAACTTTAAAAGAATGATCATATTACTCTGCAACAAAAGCAGCAGAAGGTGCAGTGAGTGGTTTAGAAATTGAAAGCCCATGAACCGCCTGCACAATGTGCATGTTTAACCCAGGAGGTGCTTGGAGAATTTCAAGGAGTTGTCTTTTTAGAAGCTCTCTAGTTTTACATTTTAACTTACTTTTTTCCCCTAAATTATACTTTTGATGCTCCTCAAGTATTTCTTTTTGGAAAACAATATCTGTCCTCCACTGTGATGACACAGTCCAGGTGAACCAAACTGGACCAAAGCCCATTCATTCACAGCATCTTGATGTGTTTGGGTAATTTTAGAAGACATCCATGCCTAACTCCTCTTAAAACGCAAAGTAACAAGTTAAATATTGATTTTCCTCAGTCTTTAATTGCTGTGTATAATAAACTGAGTATTTTCTCCCATTTTCATATGATATGTTTCTTTGTGCATTTGATTTGCGTTTCTCTTGTAACTTGTGTTTGCAGATGAATGTTCAATATATGCAAGTGTGGGTCTGTGAAAATAAGCTCACACAGAAGCAGGACTCTGCGGCTGTTCCCATAGAAACGCAGGTTAAGGTGGACCTTGTTGTGGCAGTAATGATGCGAGCTGCGCAGAGGGTCATGCCTGCACTGTATCCAGCGGGGAGTTTGGGATGCAGCGGTGTTTACACTCCATAATAGTCCTCGGTCTGTCGGCTGGCAGCAGCAGAGTGCCGGCTCAAATGCTCACATGGGAATTTAAATGGAAAACTTTGGGCTTCTGCAGCAGAACCTGCCTCAGATTCAGCATGTGGATCTTGTTTGCACGACAAAGTGGGATCACTGTCTGTTCTCACCTGGGAACACTTTAGCCACTCCGTTTGGCTAAAGATTGTTGGCATGAAGACAATGTTACAATGCAGCATTATAAAACACATGTCGATCTATGGATTTCTTCAAGACACTGGGATGGTGTATCAGTTTGATATCAGTTTACTAGCTTTTGGTTGTAGCAGTAACATCTATAGAGGGGCCCATTATTAAAATAATCATGTATTATGTAGTACAAGCACAATATATATATATATATATATATATATATATATATATATATATATATATATATATAAACAGCAAGTGATGGTAACATCAAGAAGAAGGAACTTGAGAAACTGGAGAAATACCAGGGACTCAGAGAGGACTTGGAGGAAGCTTGGAAGGTGAAAGTGACAGTGTTGCCCGTGGTAATTGGAGCACTTGGTGCTGTAACCCCAAACTGGAAGAGTGGCTACAGTAGATCCCTGGAAAGACATCTGAGTCCAGAAAAGGGCAGTGCTAGGACCAGCTCAGATACTGCGAAGGTCACTCAAGCTCCCAGGCCTCTGGTAGAGGACCTCATATTCATAATATTCTGTAGGTACTTCTTAAGTTTAAAGACTGCATATTATGGAAGACAAGCCCATATTTTTCGCCCTTTTTGATTTTTTTTTTAGAGTTACATCGTTTTCTGAAAGAGGGGATCCTGAAGTACATCACTGCCAAATTTGGAGCATGTATGACATTTTTGGATTTTTGTCCTAAATATCAACCCAACTGGCTTCACTAACAGTAGCACTAGTGTTTCAACTCTTGTTCATCTGTGTATTAGAATTATTAACCCCTTTCATATTGTATGTTGTTTATTCGCAACACACCATTAACCCTTTCACCCAGGAGCTTTAACGCAAACATTTACATTTTTTGACAACTGTAATTCTTCAACCGTTTATGCAATTGGCGTCATTCCATTGGAATCTGGAGAAGGGAAAAGCAGCCTTGCACTGATGAGCAAGACTTTTTAGTAGTGAAATGTTTATGCAAAGGACATGAATCTGCAGACTCTGTTGAGGAAAAAAGTAGCTTTGCACCCGTAAAGCTGATATGAAAGTCATTTTTCTCTGCATCAGGATCAGCTAATTCACGCTGGTTGTGTATTTGGCCAAAGTGATAGGGCATGTAAAAGAGTGTGTTATTTAGGTATCGTCTGCAACATCTCAGGTGATGAAGGGTCAAACCCAGGGCTCCACTTAATTTAGCACCATTTTGAACAGAACAAAATTTGAAGAACATATTTTTAAATAGTTGGAAATAAAGTCAGGGATGAAAGGTATAATGCCCAGAGACACTGGTTCTAACTGGAAAAATCTCATTGAGCCAATCGTTTTGGGGAAAAGGTGGGACAGAAAAGTAAAGCAAAAATCTACCATCTTGGAGCTGGAATTCATTTATTTCAAGCAACCAAATAAAAAAACAGAACTGAACAAGTTTTTATCAAATGATGGTAATAGATAATCAAACTGCTAAGATCTGCCACTCTATGTATGTTGACTTTGGTTAATCATTTGACTTAGATATGTAATAGTTGTGTTTTTTTTTTTTTTTTTTCTATTTTATGATTTGACTTTATAAAGACTTTACACATGGTTCTTCCAGTTTAATTAGAAATGTTAAAATGTACTTTGGATCATCTTTGCTTAGTATACATCCACCTCCTCTAACTTTTCACATATAATTTCAGTTCACAAATACCAGATTGGCTTTGAGTAAATGGGTTTTGGTCAGATGGTTTTCAGTTCTTTAACATCCTATTGCCTGGTGTCACCACATTTACTCCAAGATTTTGGTGTGGCAGGCGGAGCCTCAAAGATCAAGGCATCTTACTTCCGGGTAGGAAAAAACCCCAAAACACATTAAAATAACTCATATTTCTTAAATAACTTCTTCTTTAGCTTGCCAGAGGTAATAAATGATCTTATATATTGATATAGTTTTTTCTAAAAGACTTAAGAAAAGTATAGGCCCTTTAAATTTAAAGATGACCAACAAACCCTGCAGAAATGGCTCTTGTTAGATTCACTGATTGTTCATCATTAGCAGGCCTATAAAATCCAGCTTTTCAAAATGGACTTTACTTGTTTTGGCTCCAAACTGTTGAGTGTTTTGTGTTTTGCTGGCCTTCAAATAAGTGACTCCAGTTTTGTTGCCAGAGCAGAGCTAGTTTCCTAAAATAAACCTCCACAATGAACTGCCTGTTTGCTTGCTTTCAAAGATCGAGACAGACTAATGAGGAAACTGCCTTTATTGAACTTCTCTCAATCAGGGTAGGCTGCTTAACTGCAGAGAGACACTAACACAATGTAAAATACCATGACAGCATCAAATTTGGCCATAGGATGTTATTGCAGAGGCAGAACACACATTGCGTATTTGTTTATGAAATTTGAATGAATTGTAGAAAAAAAAAAATCATCATTGCCAAGATTTTCACTGCATGTGAAGGGCACTTGTGTGTGTGGAAGCTTAGCAGATGTACAACAACTGATTCCATTTTGATTATCATTAGATACAATGGGGCAAAAAAGTATTCAGTCAATCAATTGTGCACGTTTTCTCTCTTAAAGAGATGAGAGAAGCATGTAATAGGTATACCTCAACTATGGGAGATAAAATGAGAAAAAAAAAAAAATCTAGAAAATCATGTCATCTGATTTAAAAAAAAAAAAAAAAAAAAACAGCTTGTAAATTATGGTGGAAAATAAGTATTTGGTCAAAAACAAAAGTTCAACTGAACACTGTGTGATGTACCCGTTGTTGAGTCTTTACCATAGTGGATTTTGGAATGTGACTGTTTGGTTGTGGACAGGTCTCTTTTATATATATAACAAGTTCAAACAGGTGCCATTAATACAGGTAACGAGTGGAGGGCAGAGAATCCTCTTACAGAAGAAGTTACAGTTCTGAGAGAGCCAGAAATCTTGCTTATTTGTAGTTGACCAAATACCTATACCAATAGCATATAAAATAATCTCCAATGACAATTGTGCTTTTGGTGTAATTAACATGTTCTTTAGCATTTTTCTCATGATGGAGGACACATATAAAGAAAAAAAGTTTAATTCCTGAGAAATCAGGAGCACACACAAAAAGACTGTTGGAAAAAAATAGATTATTAATGACAACGGACCTACAATGTAATATTAGATTAGGGTTGTGAGGGGCTCTGAGCTAGCAGGAGAGCGTGTAAACAAAGGGATGATGGGAGATGGAGGAAGGCTTACCCTGCGCCAAAGGTCTCGACCAAAACTCAGTTGAATTCATAATGAACTACTGCCGCTCTGTAGAAGCTATCACCTAGACCATAGGGGGTTCAAACTCCTTGCCTTGAGGGCCTATAGGTTTTCCAACTAAACTGCTGCTGAAGCTTCTTTTTGGCTAAACAAACCTGATCCAGATAATTAGCACCAAATAAGGCAGGATTTCTGGAAAAATGTAGGACACTGGCCCTCGATTCCAGAGTTTGATACCTATGACCTAGACAATGGCACCATTTTTTTGGAACTTGCTATTAATGCTTTTACAATAGATCAAAAGATGATTAGAGTTGAGACTTTCTGCTGTAAGATAAGAGTTAGGGTCGGTCTAGAACAGGGATAGGCAACTCCAAACCAAGAGGGACACAGTTTCTGCGTGATTTCTAGATATCCAAGCCCTACTCTACTGATTACGTGGTTCAGATGTGTTAATTAATTGCTATCCTTCTGGATTGACAGTCTACATATTTTCCAGAGAAGTTCTGAGTCACATAGAGACAGGATGTTGATAGTTTATATACAAGAAAATAAACAACACTCTGTTTGCTTTTGTCTGTTCAAGAATTTCCACTTTTCTGCATATCCTTTCCCTAACATCAATTCGTTGGTTGTCAAATCAAACATTGGAGCTTCTTCCACGTTTTCAATTACAAATTGTTCATTCTGGGGTGCTGCCCTTGCAGTAAGGAATTGACAAATGTTTTGTACTCAGCAGCCGTCTTCTTACAAAGGGTCTTACACAATGACACCCCCCATCCTCCCATCGGCCTCTGAGAGCCAGACAAAGTAATGAGGCTGCAGAGATTCTTTCAGCGGAGCTGCAGAGGTTGTCTCACAGAGAAAGACACAGTTCCACATGACGAGACAAATCCAGCTAAATAAGGAAGAATTCCTCCAGGGAGGAATACAAACGTGTTTTCTCTGTGATCACTTCTTCCTGCGGACTTCTTCTCAGAAGGAACAAGGATAAACAGAGTGAATCAAATCTGAGCTGGAGAAATAAGTCAAAAAGTAAAACAAAAACAAAAAAATGGATACAGATGATTTTAGAGTGTTGCAGCAGATTTGCAGACAGTTGGAGGCCAGTGATCCTGAGGCAAGCTCCTTTTTTTATTTTTTTTAGATGTGCCATACCTGCTGTCTCCATTTTTAATCAATGGGGTTTTATCACCAACATTAAAGCAAAAGTTAGAGACTCGGATGGTCATTACCACAAACTGCTCGGCTCGCTGCCTCCAAGCTGCTATGAGGAAGCGGCCCCAAACCTCCCAAACCCCTCATAAAATCTGCTCCCCAAATTAAATCTGAAGCTTAAATTACCACACGAGAATTAATCCAGAGCATTTTTTCACCATAATATTTGCAGTTTAAAAAAAAAAAAAGAAGCAAAAGCAGCAGGGATCGTTAGATCTATGGGGACCTTTCATTTAGTTAACGCTGCTTCACTGGGTTTTATCGAAGTTCTTAATGACTCAGTAGCAGTATTTAATACATTCAATTTTATTGTTAACTAATTATGAAAGAATGAATGAAGCTAAAGCCCCATTCGCACAACTGTTGAACAGCAAAGGCAGAACCAAAGTTCCTCTTTGCTTCACCCGCCTATAGGGCCAATTTTTGCCATGTGATAAGATAAAAAAATAAAAATAAAAAATGTGTATTGCTAAAACAGGGTGCTTAGTGATAAGACAAAAATTGGCAAATTTTCTTTCAATGGGCAAAATAAATCTGCCAATGGGATGGGAAAAAATGTCTGACCAAATACTCTAATTTAAAAGGAAAAAATCTTGTCACTAAGACATGTTTTCTCAAAATAAAATTATTTTGTTGAAAAAAAAATAAAAAAAACTTTCTTGATGAGATTAATCCTTTTTTTTTTTTTAATTATGATAACATTTCTATAAGTGTCTATCAGCAAATTCTGTGGCGCATAAAACATGCAGTAGAAAAACATGGATTCCATCAAAGCGGTCATAACAGACAGCAATACTGTGTTTCCTGCTATTTCAAGCTCACATCTATTTGGGAGACTATTCCCTCCAGGAAAAGTCCTTGTTTGAATTCTCTGTATACTTTTTGCAAGTATACTGAAACTTGTAAACAGAAATGTGTTCAAAGATTGCTGGTGCAACCTAACTTTAAAAAAAAACAATCATGTAGGATGTGTGGTCACAATTTATCTGCAGGAAGGAAAAGGCAAGCTGGCAAACAGGGACTGATGCTACGCTCACACCGGACATGTGACACACATTTAGCCCACGGTGTTCACACTGAATGAGCAGGAAGGAGATTCTTCTTTTCTTGCTACTCTTTACTAGAGCAAGTTCGTCACTCACAGTTGGGAGAAACTTAAAGCCAAAAGTCAAAGCAGTGTAAATCTTGCTTCAGATTTTTTTTTTTTCTTTCACAGCTCTATTCTGATATTTGAAATATTTGGCGTATTACATTCTGGTCAGGCACAAGCTGCAATTATTAATATCTCCTACATAATCAATTTTTAAATAGTTGAACTTCAGTGAATGAAAACTGACGTCATACAAACATCACCTACAAATCTGGCCTAGTTTTAATTTTTAATGTGGTTCCCCTACCTAACATTTTGCACGTAGAGCACATAAATGTTGTTGAAAGTTGTGTAGTTCACACATACAGTGTAAACATAGAAAACAATGCCTGCTGCGATGTAAAAAAGTGTGACAAAGTTTGGATATTGTCTTTCAGTAAGAATTGTTTCATTCTCATTAATGAAGCACAGCAGACAGAAACATATGGATCTGTTAACCCTTTGTTATTGATTTGATTGATTGAACAATCAACCAATCAAATAATCTATTTGATTGATTTTTTAATTTATTTTTTATTGACATTTTTTAGATGAAGATGCTTACGGACTGATATGCTTCCACCTGACTCAAGAACATCAGTAAACAGGTCATTCCCCACCTAGTGGCAGCTACAGTACTTGTCAACTTTTTGTTGCCTTTAAAGATTCACTCTAGTCATCTTTTGAGGTATACTCAAGGGCTTTTCAATAGTGATTATGTCGTTTTTAACCAAGAAAAAACAAAAACAAAACAAAAAAAACAAATAAATAAATAATTTAAAAAAAAAACAGTGCTTTTCTAGGAAATGGTTCCTGTGGTCTGTATTGTTAGTACGAAGCCAAACTTCCCTTTCCATAACTGGAGCACTCAGCTTACACTCACTCCCGTTAGCTTATTGCCCCAACCTAACATTACCAATGCAACAAAATACGAGAAACATTGCGTATCCAGGAGTACAGTTTTGAACCGGATGCTAGCTCAAACAAGAAAAACAAAAAAAAAAAAAGTACTTGAGTCCAATCGTTTACAAGTGGATCCGCCAGACTGGAAAAGTGCAGGGACCTTGCAGCCCGCACACGGTTTTTGGGACATTTCGATACAGTCCTGTACAAACAATATTTTTTTTCGTCTACTCCTGAGTCACAATGATAAAGAAATACTCAGAAACACAATTTTAGGTTTCATTTTTCTGATATTTGTTCTCCCTCATCAGAAAAAAAACACCAAAAGCACATTTTTGTTTGTTTGTTTATTTGTTTCTTTTTTTATCAATGTGGGTCTTTAAATTCTATACGGACCTCCATCCTCAGCAGTTGGTAGAAAGTGTTAGAGCTTATATGTTTTATTTATGTTTTTTTTTTCCCATAAGGTTCTGTGCATCTCAATATTATGTTGGAAACAAATTAACAGAAATTCTTGCAGTTTTAATTTTCATCTTTTTTACCAATCTTCAATTAAACCTCATTTTGACAATTTATTTATTTTAGTATTTATAGAAATAATCAGTAGATTTGAAGTTTCATTTTTCTCACTTGCTTGTACAGTCTCTGTTTCTTGCTCTGTTTTTCCTCTCGTGTCATACTTTTGTTGAACTTGAGAGCTCAGCTTCTGTTTTGGCATTTTATTAGATTATCTGTAATTCTGCATCTGCCTGCTTTCTTCATCTGAGTTCTGTTCCGGACTAAATCATGTTAGTTTAGTCAATGGCTTTGCCTTGCAGCTTCAATCAAGTGCATATTAAAATCATATTTTCATTAGTGCGTAACCATGCCAGTCTTATAAAAATAGTTAATTCAGTTTCATTGAGACTCAATATGTTTAAAAGTCACCTGTTCATAACACAGCTCCCAGTGGACATTCTATGTGAAATAAACGATTTAAAATCTTAAACTAAAGACAGTACCACTCATTTTAGTATTTTTGAAGTAAGATGTTATTATTAACTTTTTTAGAAAGCTGTCTGTCACAGAATAATATTTGTGCATCTTGCTTTTTGTGCAACATAATAATTAGTGAAAAAAATCTAAAATAACGATCAACAGCTGAAAACTGCTCAAAACCTAAGAATTAAAATGAGTAAGTCTGAAAAATCCAGATGTGTCACCGTGATGACAAGAAGCAGAAGCACAGATATAAACTCCTTGCACGTGACGTCATCTCCACCATTTTTGAAGACAAATTGTGGAAGTTAAATGTTGTTTTGTTACCACGGACCTTGCTTGTAATGATTTTTTTTTTTTTGTGTTCACTCGACTGTGCTTTTGATTAGTTCTCTCTGTGTTGTCAGCAAGACAAAATAAAGGGCTGCTAGGTCTGTCACAGACACCAGACCTGATGTCTGGTGTCTCTCCTTATGGAGTCATTTGATCACCGTATACAAAAGAACCAGTTCCAGCAGGCACCCTTTTGAAAGTCACGGATTAGCACCACCACCAGATTAAACCCAAACAGTACCCATTCCTAAAGAATATCTGTCACTTTTAAGATAAATAAAATGTGTAACTACAGGTCTGTCTGAAACTAAATGCTCACTACAAAGTCTGTTGGGATCTGTAGGCTACAATCCTCCCAGTTTGACTGTAGGAATCCATCGTTTTCTGGCTTCATTCCTCGGAAACTGGTGAAATGAGACACTTGAGTTTGGAGTTTTTCCATTGTGATAACAGATGTGTGTTTCATCCACCAAAGTCAGAAATTTTACCCATCAGATGTGTCAACACAACGACTCCCAAAATGGCGGACGATGGTGCATGCAACGTCACTGCAAGGGGTCTATAGAGGATTTAACACGTTTAACAATTTTTTTTTAACTTAATTTTTCATATTAAAGAAAAAAAAGTATTTGTATTCAGAAATAATTAAATGGAACTCAGCAATAAAGTCAAAACCCCACTTTTAATATAATTTACAAATCTACACAGTGTTTTCTGATACCACTTTTAATTTGAAATCTCAAAAAGATGAATTCCACCTTGGCCTCATGTTCATGAAAAATAGATATATTTACCAGTCTTTCCAGGTGTGTCACACTTTATTTCTGTACTATTCTAGGAAGCAACTCAGCTTTTTCTTTCCAGTAAACTACATTAAAACATATGGTGTTAAATGAACTTGTCATTAGAAATCGCTATGTTTATCCAGACTTGAACTTGTTTTGCATGTAACATCTGAACGCTAATGCGGTTTTTAATAATCTGCAAAGCAGATGGAGGTTATAAAATAAATAATAAATGATAGCAGCTGGGAAATGAGTGAAAGTCTCATTATTGCTATGAAACATATCACACACTATAGAATAGAATAGAATAGAATAGACTAGAATAGAATAGAATAGAATAGACTAGAATAGAATAGGTAAAACGTTATTCATCCCCATAAGGAGAAATGTGATTGTCTGATTTCCATCCTATAGAAATACACACAATAATTAAAGAGTAAAAGAATAAGAATAAAATAATTACTTAAAATGCCTCTAAACAAATTTAATAAAAACTAATAAAATCCTACTATAAATGTGTATACCAGTGAACTTTCCTGCTTTTTTCAAAAATATTTTTAGAATTCTTTTGCAGATATTTGTATAGTTTTATGTATCTAAAATTACACTTCAAAGAAAAGTTTATTTAAATTCTGTATTGTCTTGGTGATAAAGTACTTTTAAGTTATCGTTATCATGTGGATACATTATAATCATACTATTTAGTACTAATTGACACACTGAGAAATGAGTGAAATTGTTCAAAATAAAAATAAAAATACCGTTTGTTGAGATATCAGAGAACGAGAAAAATAAATCAGTTTTCTGAACAATTATTTAATATAATCTATAAAAGAAAACCTAAAGCCAGAATAGAGAACCTGAGAACAAACTTTCTCTTGAGTGAGACTTAAAGGATCTTGATAAAAGCCAACTAAGAACAAAACCAACCAAAGGTGACTGCAAGTTTAAACAGATGAGGAAAAAAAATCAAACAATAAAGAAAAGGGCTTGAGCTTCAAAGGGATTCTGACAAAGTCAGACAGCAAACAGTGAGACCAAGGACAACAAGAAACAAACTCAAGTACAAGCAGACACTGACAAGCAGAGTGACCTGAATAAACAAAACAGGAATCACTTCAGAAACAACAGCTCTGCAATTATTTGTAGAACAAACCGGTAGAAAATCCTTAAAAATGCACCAGAAGAAAAAAATGAAACCATTAAAATATTATTCATTTAAAACCTGTCTGATAAATGCAATGACTCACAGTCATATCAACTACTTTATACCTTAACATTAAAATAATCTCAGATGTGAGTTAGGATAACTTATGGATGACAAACTAAAAATCACCTGTCAATATTTTTTTTCTTTATTTTTGTGGTCATGTTTCTTGAAAGCCAGCTTTTGTCTCACAGGTGAGCTAAGGTCAATGTGGCTCCAACTCCAGCTTTGTGTGTGGACCTTCTGTGCTTGGACAGATAAAAGGACCCATAACGCTGAAAGAGACTCAAAAAAAAAAAAAGACTACAAATCAAAAAAGTGAATAGCTTTTCACCTTTTACTTTTTCAGCCAGAATCAGAAACTGGAAAAAAAAAAGCTATTTTGTGACTCTTTTGGGAATCAGATGTCGCACGTTGCACCACCACATAACTGTAGGATCTTAGAATGGACAACGGTGGATTAAAAACTGGATTTTATGTATTTATTTATTTTTATTTCTCAATCACCAATAATTTCCTGAGCGTAAATGGGGACAGATGCTTTTAAAATATGCTGATGATTATGGTGTAATTTGTCATGATGATAAAAATGACCACAGCCTTATTGTTTTTCTCATTTAGTTCAATGGACTGACATTCACCCAGACCACCGTCATTGACCAGCTGCTAGAATCTATTAACATACGCAACTGTGTGGGGACTGTCAATGAAAAGAAGCCAAATTTAGTGATCTATAAGGAAGACCAGCAACATTTAGAAAAAAAATTAATAATAACATTTGGACAGTTTATGAATATTGCATTAACTTTACACCTATAATGTGCTGACATAAAATTGCTAATACTAATTAAAAGGGATTGGAAGTGGGTAGCAGAGCACACTCTGATTCAAAAAAAGAGGCGGACGAGCTAAATCCAGGCATGCCAACCAACCCATGTTCATGAAATTCCCTATTTTTGCCTTCTGGTGCGACGTTGAGGTCCCACTTGTTGACAAGAGCATGTTTATACCTTTCTCCTATATAGGGATCTCTACTTTAAGTTCAAACTATGAAATTCTTTTTTTAATATTTATGTACCTTCAGTTTTTATCATTTTTTTACTCTAGTTTATTGTTTCTATTATACTTTTTTGCTTGCACGCATTTTTTCTTGTCTATTTTTTATATGTAAAGCCTTAGTCACAACTGCCGTTACAGGTGGATGTGGACTGTCTGCAGACAAAAAATAAGCACATCTTGTTGGAATATCAAGGTTGCAGACCAAGGGTGAGCCTGTTGAGCAAAAAAGTTCATGCATATTCTATTCTACTTAGCAAACATTCATACAACACAAGAATTGGTAAGGTGGAAGGAAGTAAGGGAGACGCATGCAGATTTGTCTTTTTTTTAATTTTATTTTTGCCTTCCAAATTCTGCGCACCGAGCAAGGAGCACATTAGTGCTGGTTAAGTACTGAGTGTGCAGCCTGGCTGTAAGAATTTAATACATTAGACAAACAAAACATTGTTTGTAAGGCCCTCTACAGGGATTTATGTATAACGTGCACATGGCGTAAATTTAGGCCCAATCAGAATGGAGCCAGTATGCACACCTAATTAATGGGTGCAGTGCAGTGCAGTGCTCTCTTTGGAGATTCACAGCACAGCACACTAACTTTTTTCACATTGTTGTTATGTTTTTTTTTGTTTGTTTTTTTTTTAAAGATTTTTTCAGGAAGAAAACTGATTTGAAGTAAGTCTGTGACATAATAAAATGTGGAAGAAGTGAGACTCTGTGGATACTTTCCGGATGTGCTGTATACTGATATATTTTACTCTATAAGGCTTAAGAATAACATGATATAGGTCATTTAAGCACATGAATATAAACATTTTAAATAATGATTTTAGTTAGTCCTTTCAAAAGTAACTCACAAACCAAATTTGTGTGGGCACCACTGGATTGGGCAGTTCAACAACCATATGGTTCCCAGACACAGCTGTGACTGCATCCACCCACTCTTTAGGGATTGGTCCAAAGCTGATAACACATTTTACACATCCAGTTGTGTGACAACCTGGACCTAATATTTCTAAACTGCTAAACAAATTGTATTAATGGTATGTTTACTATGTTTTGCTGACCTGTGCTTGAATTACAGAGCCTTAACTGTGGAAGACCTGCAGCTAACAACACATTTGGAAAAGGTCAATAGAAAATTGGAATCCCGTGTGGCTTGTTGAATTCATAAAGAGCAGATTTTGCTCCTATTTAATTGTTTAAATTTAATTGGCATCTATGTTTCTGTGAAGCAAACAGGTGGATTTAGATTAGCTGCTAACACCTCCT
This sequence comes from Oryzias melastigma, assembly GCF_002922805.2. NCBI lineage: Eukaryota > Metazoa > Chordata > Actinopteri > Beloniformes > Adrianichthyidae > Oryzias > Oryzias melastigma. Next base: position 13,419,202 of record NC_050516.1, on the reverse strand, counting down.
GCAACTTCAAAACTTTCTGCATCTCAGAGAAAAAAAAGGGTCTGTGTGTGGTTCTTGTGCATCAATTAATCATGCATGTTAGTCTGCCACAAAAAGAGGAAATTTGCATAAGATAATGGGCTGCCTGTTGTCTAAAAAGCTGTGAGGAGGCCACCCTGCCTCCCTCAGGGCCGAACGATAAACAGACCTACAAAACTCAGAGAGGCAAATCTGCCGGCTCATCTCAGGAGCTTTGGGTTCTTTGTGACGGGGAACTGCAGCGGCGTCACGAGGCCTTTGATTTCTGTTGAAGTCAGAATGAGCCCTGTCTGCTCTCCAAACAAGGATGACCTTTCTTTATGGCTGCTGGGATTTGTGTTTGCTCACCGGTGTGTGCCTTGTTGATGCTCAGCAGTTCCTCTGAACCTCCTCTGTGTACTGTGGGCTGCATCTCCATGCAGATCATGAAGAATATATGTTTGTGTTTCACACGATAGACCAAATTAATCTTCCTCTGAAGCATTCCGCCTCTGTCATGACTCACTGTGCTTATAAGTTTCATCTTTATTCAGCTTATGGTTGGCTTTATTCTTGTCCCATTGGATAAAACAGGTGCTCAAGTCATGTTTAGTTGATCACACTTGTTTTTGTTGATTGAATCAGCTGTAACAAGCTAGTTAATTACTCACAACCATTATATAGCTAATGGATATTTGAGTTTCTAGGTCAGATTTAAGCATCGATTACAAATCCATTATTCAAATGTGGGAGCATTCATTAGCTTTAGTCAAATAAATTAACTGCCACACAATTTTCAAAATCTTGGAACAATGTTTGGTGGTATCTCTATATTCACAAATTGCCTGTAAATTTAGACGTTTTTTAAGTTCTATGATTTAATTTTTTAACCAGACCGTGTTGAAGAATTGAATAAAGAGAGACATGAATGTCCTCAAACTTGAAAGGTTTTTTCATTATAAAGCTATTATTTACAGATCTTCTTGAACATATGTGTAATTGACATCCTTACATTTGAATTTATTTTCATAATATTTTCATAATATTTGACCCAAACTGGGGAGCAAGCGTGGGCGGAGTCAGTTGGGATGTGCTTGTGTCTCTCGTGGTCGTGATTAATAGATTGCTTGGGTGTGTGCTCTCCCCATCAATTGTCCTGATCACCTAATTCCTTGAATTTGTATTTCTTCATTTAAGACCCCAAGCAAAGAAAATTTTGTTTCTGGTGTTTTTAACATGTTCTTGTGGCATTTTTATCACAATGGAAGGAATATGTTATGAAAATTAACCTAAAAATTGCATTTCTGGGTAATTCTTGACAAAGATTACTGTGAATGAAGAGCAGACAAAAAAATACTGTATTGATTGAAACCTCCAATATTGCATAGTATTTTTGCCACACTTGTAATGTCAGGTTGGTGGTGGGAGTGGCAGAGAGTGTAAGCGTATAGCTCAGTTATAGGTGACGGGAAGGGGAGGTGGGGCTGCTCCAAGCCTACAGTCCCACCCACGACTCTGAGGCCAATTTCTAACAAACTAATGGTACTGCAGCTCTCTAGAAACGGTGTCCAAGAAATGACACGTTTTACTTGTTACTTAGTGAACTGACTTGCCTCCATTTATTTTTGTTTTGAAGGCTTTGATTTTCCCCTTTAGTCAGAAGAAGGGTGCATTAATGAGTCATGCAGAAGCCTTTTTGTAGTAGTAGGAGGGACTCAGAATGTTAATTTTGCCTCCCTGTAAACAAGTTGACTTACTATGTACTGCAAACTAGAGGTCTGACCTCCAATAAGTCTGGTTTTCTACAACTTTGGCAGTTTGTGAAGTTGACATTGAGTTATTTGTTTGACAAAATTTAGGACCATTAGAAGATAGCACACCTTTGTACAGACTCTAAAACCAACATTCAGTAGCACGATTGTCATTACTCTGACCACCAACACTGGCGATCGGCTCAGCAGTATGAATGATAGGAAGGAATAGTAGGCACAGCTGCCATCTGTTTTTTTTTTTTTTTTTTCACAGGGACTCTGCAACCTAGCTGGACATCAGCAGAATCTTAAAAAGGAGAGAAGTGAAATGGTCACAGATGGAAATGGAAAAAAAAATCAAGATGAACACCAAAAAATATGATTCCCTGAAGAATTATAATGAAAATATCTGGCTTATTTGTATTTTTCAATGTTGGTAGGAATCTGGACTCTAGGTCTCTGACAACAGTTATTACATTTGGAAACAACTAAAACTAAAATGTCTAAATTTAAAAAAAAAATGTTTTTGGAAGGTTTGAATCTGTTGGCATTTTCCTTTTTTGTTCTAGATCAGTGACAGTTTTAGTTTTCTGCATTGGGTCTCGATGCTGAAGTTCATGGTCCATTTTTGCCTCCTGCAGCTACAGCTTTCGAAATTTGACAGGATGTGGAATGAATAATAAAGGACCTTCTGCAGAGTCCATTGGTCATTTAAAAAGCCTTTTATTTAATCCCCATCCCCATCCAACTGATAAAGAATTTCCATTAGCTGAGAGAAAAATAAAAACGCGATGATAGTTTTTCGCAGAGAATTCAGATAAATTTTTCTTGTGCACTCGATTTTGGAATTGTACATTTAGACAGCACTACAAAAATGGCTAATGCACTCTACAGTGAGTAGGGAAGGAATTCAGACATAGCCAATGTCTCTTTTAGGGACAATCATGGAGTCCTTTATGTGGCTACTACGCCCCATAAGACGTGTGGGCCAGTTATCATGTTTGAACCCAGCAGCAAAACAGGGTCTGATCCTGATTGGTTTATCAGAAGTGAAATGTGAGCTTCAGTGGTGTGTCTGCGGCTGAATGCAGGGAGGAGTGAGAACAAATATACTAAAAATACAAAATAAAAGCTGTTACCATGACAACGCAACACACTCCATTTTAA
>NC_050516.1:13415988-13416254 GCF_002922805.2 Oryzias melastigma | reverse complement strand
TTCACGCGGCTGAGGGTTAGGATTAGGGTTAGTAATGCAATGTTAAGTCAAAAGTACAGATGCAAATTGAGGCAATCCAAAGTCCCGCAGCTTGATTTGAGCAATGAATGTGGTGCAAAGGTCTGGCAGCAGCTTGATTTGAGTTGTGAGGTGCAAATCGGGAGGCGGAGCCAAAATTTTAAATATCTGAAGTTTGACACGTCGATTCGTCGCATCTGCCAATCTGGAACTCAAATTAGAGCACGAGATGTTTTTAGCGATCCGCA
>NC_050516.1:13411843-13415768 GCF_002922805.2 Oryzias melastigma | reverse complement strand
GTCCCTTCATTTTATTTTTTTCCCCCCTCGGGTTAATACTAGACAGTGAGTCTTCAAGCTCAAGCACAGAGACACAGAAACACAGTGGAAGCCGCTGTCATACAGACACAGCCCCCGGAGTGAAATCATATAAACCAAAACAAGATTACTGATGATTTTGTAGAACTCTTCACATAAATAACCCATACAATCTGAGTAAGATATCCACAGACATCGTTCCTCATAGGGATCATCCTAAAAGCATCAGTTTGTAGCTCCTCCCACATGCGGCCACGGCGTCAAGCTCAGGCAGGCGGTGAGCAGCAAATTCAACGTGTGGCGAAAGATGGCCGGGCCATGCAAATTTGTTGCGCGAATCACGTTTGGTGTGAATGCATCTTAAAAATATAACAGGATTGAAGTTCTAATAGTTAATGTAATAGTTATTTATTTTGTAGATGACCATGCTATAATAATAATGATAATGCTCTTAGCGGTGTGCATTATCAGACATGAATGGACTTAGACGGAAGTAACCATTTGATGCAGAAATGAGATTAGCGCGCTTGAAAAAAATGTAAATAACATGCTGAAATGTCTGTAATAAATGTATCGACTTACCAATAACACCCCCACCCCCGAGTTCTGCTATAGGATCATTACATGTGCTTTTCTTAGAATTCTGTTAAAAATGAAAGCATTCTTTGAGCTCCGCGGTTCAATGCAAAGCAGCATTTTTACTTTGAACGGATTAGTTATTTTATGTGTTCTATCAGTTAAACAACATCTCAATTTGACCAAGTGCCTCATTGCTTCCATTGAAAGTATTTACTCATGAGTAGTAAAGCATGCAAAACAATCATTGTCAGCTCCCTGGTATCTAGTTTTTGTGAGGAAGACAGGATAATCATGGTCTTTTATCAGACGGCAATTTCTTCTCAAAACAACTTTAAGCAAGTCTGTTTGCCTTTATTATAACTTGGCCCACTGAGGCTCAAAACTCCCATTACTCCTCATCATTGGGAGCAAAGTGGCTGTAAGCAGCATGACGATGCAGCTTTTGATTTACTGTTATCCATCAGCTGGTTTTCCGTCAGGTTTCATTTTCAGACTTCTTGGGAAATAATATGAGTGGTAAAACAGGCTGGAGGCAGTCAATAAGGCGGAAAAAAAGAGGAAATTTACTCAAATGAAAACAATAAGTCATGAAGTATCGCTGACATCCACTTGCAAGGGAAGACATTGCCCGGAGCCCTTCAATTAACCACAAATGTTCTGCGTTCATCTCATAATGTAATTAAAGAGCCACTTCTCTGCCGCTAAGCGCTGATTTTTACAACTTGCTGATATTTAGTGTCATAATGCTGAGATTTCTACCACTCATCCTGCTTAACCCAGAGGAATGGCAAAACCATGATAGAAGAGAAATGACTGTCTAACTGGTTTCTTGTGCTCCATGAGAAAATAGAACTCATCTCTGCCAGAAAAATGAAAATATATCAATATCCTTCTTTTTTCACAGCTCTAGTTTTTTTAGCTCTGACATCTTATTATCTACACTCAAACTGGGCTGAACCCCTTCTCTTTTTCTCTGACAACTATTATCTGAATGGTCATACTAATTAAGTGGCTGTCATTTAAGACAAAGACAGTGCAGCGTCTGGACTTAAAAAAAGTTCTCTTGCAAACTGAACAGCCTAATCCTATCGACAAAGATGTCAAATCAACTGACTGTTATTTGGGAAAAAGTACCTCTTATCATCCATCTGCAGCATCTGTCAGACTAAGACATTGTGCTGTCGCCCCTGCTTAAAATCATGGTGGCTACACTGTATGTACATAATCTCTAATATTAGCTTTTGGGTTGCTACAAAATGTAGTGTCTGTGTGACTATGTAAACTTCTGATGAGTTTTGCACTTGAGATTTCTGTGTATTTATTTTCCAGTTGCAGCTTTATTTTGTTCTTGCAACCTCAAAAACACATTGAAAGTGTTCGCTTGATTCTGTTTACGAGCCCAGTGTGCATGTAGCTCGAGAAGCCAAGAAAAGGAGATAAACACGAAAAATACTTGAAAATAGTTGCTTTTACTATAATTATATGGGTTACTTACTGCAGCACGGAGATTAGGTGACTAAAAGGGACACTCAAAAAATCCTGGAAATACTGGTTAAACCATAAAAGAAATGAATCAGTTTTTTTCAACTGTGAGGAGTAATACAATAGATGAGTATGAAGTCACTGAATATGTACTAGTGAAAAAATAGATGTGTTAGTATTTACAACAATTTAGCATCTTTGTTACATTTAGCAACAGTACAGCCTACTTATCAGCAAACTGACTAGCAACAAGCCTATCAATTTCTGGCATCATTGGAGAGTGTGATAGAAATAAAAACACAATGCACCAATATCAGTGGTTACCTTTCACCAAATAGCAGCAACTGCTGGCTGTGGCAGATGCTGAGGTAATCCAGCTCCTCCCACAGGTGGATGCGGCCACACAACCAATACAACACATTCTCACTCCCAAGTCGTCACATATTGACATTTGGTTAAGGACCACTTTGTGTCAAAAATTTATGCTTTGGTCGTCCCTAACTCGTTGTTTTTGACATGCCAGTTGTTCCCATTAAATTATGGGTCCCAACCTCTGTCCCGCGAACCAGAGCTGGACCTGTACCATTACCCTAACCCATTACCAGTACCCTAATCTGGTACCGGTTCGCGTCAGATACCGCATCTGTTTCTGCATCCAGTGTCGGGTTAGGGTTACTGGTACTGGTTTAGGGCAGTGTTTCCCAACCCTGGTCCTCGGGGCACACTGTCCTGCATGTTTTCCATGTTGCCCTGCTTATGCACACCTGATTCAGCTCATCATCAGGCTCAGCAGAAGCCTGACAATGACGGACATCAAAGGCAGGTGTGTTTGAGCAGGATTGGATTAAAAAAATGCTGGACAGTGTGCCCTGAGGACCAGGGTTGGGAAACACTGGTTTAGGGTACCAGTACCAGCTGCATCCTGAGGACCAGTCTGTGTGCATTACTGGACTTGATTTTACAAACAGATTTTACAGCACATCAAAAAACAGCGAGTTGGGGACATCCAAAACTTCAAAAAGTGCTTTAGGTTCTTAACCAAACGTCAATATGTGACAACTTGGGAGTGAGAATGTGTAGACCAGCAGTAACCTCTTTGTATCTCTTACTGTGTTCTTTGTGTTCAACACGTAGGACAGCTTCTTTCCTTATGAGTTGGCAATCCCATAATTCTGTTTACTGCTGTGTTTTTAAGTGAAACTGACCTGTGCATTGACCCTGAAAGTGTGGATGCTGTATATGTTTACCCTGGCAGAACTATTCCCTGCATGTGACCCAGTTTATCAACTTGTCAGAAATTAATGATCAGGAACCAGAAGCCACTGAGGTATTAAATGGACAATTAGGGAACAATGCCGATAATAATCCAGAATGTCTTTCTGCTTGTTCATCTGCCCACCCATCTGTCTGACTGTCTACCTCTGTGTCCGTCTGTAGGAAGTCCCAGTGGAACCGCTGCTCAACTTGAAAAATACAAGATCATTTCTCCCAGTCATATGGATGTTATGTTGCAGTTTTTGCACATTAAAGTATCCTGGTTCTTTTATCAGTTTTGTTAGACATCTAACAATTCTTCTTTTTTATATCTGTTATATTGAGGTTTATATTAAATCTAGCCATACAGAAACAACCAAATGATTAAAAACCTGTTCTTAAAAAAATATGATCAGGCTTCATGCAGAACTATCTCCATTTTGCCCTTTAATTCCACTGGGAGCGCTGTTCCCTGTAGGGACGGTAACTTCACAGTCTACTGACTACAGCAGCTGCAACACAGTGGACCTTGGTTTTTCGAGCCCCACGAGACCTAGAGGTTTTTGTATGAAAACAAACTTCAACACGTGAA
>NC_050516.1:13401730-13411771 GCF_002922805.2 Oryzias melastigma | reverse complement strand
TATTCTGGTAAAACTGGTACTTTTAGTGAAACTATTTCAACTATTCTGAAATCATTTTTGCAGATCAGTAGGTCTGGCAAAATTTTGTTCAAATTTAATAAGAAGTTTGTGCACAATGTGTGCAACACTAATTCACTTTCACTCTATCTGCAGGTTTAAACTTGCTCTTTGTCTCCTAACAAAGCTGCTACAGCTTAGAGAGCAGCTACAGCTTTGTCCTTCACAAAAAACCTAGATGCTTTGTTTTTTCCCCCATGTTTCAGGGCCCAAACCAAAGCTAGACAAATCATTATGTGACAAGTAGGACACGCCTACTAATTATGAAGCAGCAGGACAGATGTGCTGATTTGGGGATGATGCTTTTAAAAGCCCTCCCCCTTCGCTTCCTGGCATGAGCTTTTTCGGCTGCCGTACAGACACCAGGAAGTGGGAACACAGGCACACGGGCAGGTAAGCTGGGGATCTGTGAGTGCTACATACAGAAAATGGGCTGGAAATTTATTAAGTGCTTTCCAGTTCCTTTTGCACGGGCGGTCAGTTGGTGCCTCGGCAGTGTGACTGCAGGATCAAGCCGCAAAACACGACGGACTGTTGTCTAAAACCCGCTTCCTCTCAGTACCGGTATGTCTCAAGCGCTCCTGCTAGTAGTAAACGTCCTGCGTGTTAAAACATTTTTCTTTTGTTCCTAGAAACTGTCTCTCTGCACACGCTGCTTCTCTCCCCGCAATAGGGGAGCAAGTGCTGCTGTTTTGCCTACTACTTTTTGTGTTCAAGTTCCGGATCGGATCTCTCACTCCCTTCGCCGCGTCGGAACGGAGTCGGACGGACCCCCGGTAGCGATAACGGCGGCGGCGAAAGGCTGGACTTGTATCTTAACATCTGCCTGGTTTAAAGAAAAACCTTTACGTGCTTTTTTTTCCCTTTTTCCTGGGGCATAGCAGCCCCAGGTGGCGTTGTTGACAACAATCCCCACGACTCGTGCTGCCACAATTAGACAAATCTACACTCCTCACAAAAGTTAAGGTTACTTAGAAGATTTTGTTTCTCTACACAGATTTTCAGGATAGTAAGGCAATTGTATTGAGATGATAGACACACCTTATGTTGTGCTTTTTCACATAATGTTCTCACTGTGTACTGTATGTCTTACTTTTTGGAGCCAAACCCCCCCAAAAAAGGTACCTAAAATAAAGACTTTCAATTTGGCAAAAATTTGCACATTTTTGGGTATAAAAACTGATTTTGCTAGTTAGTCATTCCATGGTAAGCAAACAGCCACAAATTGATGACATTGCGTATTGGATGAGCAGTGGCACTTGGATCAGTTGAAGGCAGTCACATGTTGCAGGTGAACTCAGTGTATCAAAAAAATAATAAAAAAAAACTATTTTTTTAGACTAGTTAATTCTGGCTAGTGTTTCCACTCAGTAGAACCTCGTCCCCACTAAACAGTTTGTTTTCACGGCAAATGGAGACCGCTAGCATGTCATTGTAGCAGCTTGTCTTTTTATTGCTTTACTTTTGGTACATCGTGTATAACAAGAATGTAAGGTTTAAAAGAAGATTGTGGGTGGATAAGAAAAATGCAGCTGTAAAGTGGGAAACAGAAACGCTTGCTTAGCACTATACTGGTGCTTTCTAATTTCATCATCTCTTTTTTTCGGTTGGCAACAGCAACTTTGTCCCAACCATTCCATTCTATTTTTCTGTGGACCTACAAGGGACAGGGATCCTCCAAGAGGTACGGGTTGGAACAGTTCAATGGGTCCATTTTACAATGGAGACACTTGAAATAATGAACTGTACTATACTAGACTGCTCAGTGGGAGTGAGGCTAAAGTTTCATCAGCATATTTGCATCAAAACAGAACTACTGGCAGTTTGTGACACAGGCAGGAGTGGTGCCCAGCAAGAGACAAACCGCAACCATGACCAGTGCCTAAGAGCCTCTGCACTCTGACATTGGTTTGCAAAATCCACACAGCTTCAGGACTGTTTATGACAAATGAGGGACACTAGGGTTACCAGAAAAACAATTTTCAACCAATTACACCACTATGACTTCAAAACCAGACAATCGTTATAAGTGACTCCACTGACACCAAGACACCGCCGTAAATGTTCCTGTACACTGATGAGTGTCGGGTCACCTGGCACAGAAAAATTGGTCATCAGAGTTGCTAGAGAAGGCTAGGTGAGCAATACAATGAGGCAAATGTGGTCCACATGGTTGGCCTTCTTGAAGGAGGTGCAACAGTCTTGGCAGGCATCAACAGTCAGCGAAAAACCAATTTGGTTATTGTAGATTGCCCAGTCACTGGACTTTCTTCCCTCAGAAACAGCATTGTTGATAATGCTCCACTACATCCTGCAGGAAGTGACATAATTCAACTTCAGGAAGTTGGAGTGCCTCATATGGTATGATTGTCTTAATTTTTGGAGTAACAAATATCAAATAAATAAAATGCATATTTCTTTTCATTAATTATTTGTAATCTCAGAGGAAACAATGGGCTGTACAATGGTGTAGTGGTTAGCACTCTTGCCTCAAGGCAAGAAGGCCCTGGTTCAAGTCCTAGCTGGACCTGAAGCAGAACCATCAATGGGGGACCTTTTTGTATGGAGTTTGCAAGTTCTCCCCATGCTGGTATTTCTCCAGGGAATACGGCTTCCTCTCAACATCGAAAAACATGCTTCATTGGTTAATTGGTTCCTCTAAAATTGCCCCTAGGTGTGAATGTGAGTGTGTGTGATTGTGGCCTGCAACAGACTGGTATCCTGTCCAGGATGTATCCTGCCTTCACTCATCAGTTGCTGGGTTGGGCTCCGGCACCCCCGTGACTCCAAAAGGGACAAACAGTTAGGAAGATGAATGAATGAATAAATAAAGGGAAAATTTCATAGAAATTCAGAATGAATGAAAAGCTGTCATGCAAATGAAAACCTTTTGTAAGTAGTGTATGCTTCAACATTCCTGGAGTAAAACAATAAAGATATATGGAATAAAAAAAAGTAACTAATCCATCAGTGTGTCCAAAAGAATGACGTTTATTGACGCTCACCTGAGATAATTCGCTAAATCAGGATCCCAGACTGAAGGTGTTCACTTTCCTCTGTCTGACAAACAAATGTTGCAAACCTTTCTATTTTCATCAACAGCAGCCAAAGGTCAAGCTCCCGCTATCACTTCATTAACGCACTCCATCAAGAATCCCCTTTAAGTGCAGCTTAAATGCCACCTTTCCTGCCTTTTAATAATGTGGAAATATTGACTAACACAGCCAACAGATTGTTGGCTATTGACGCACCACATATCCTGCAGACATGCTATCAATGAACACAGACTCTGATGAGGGTGGTGACTAAATCGATAGTGTTAATGGATGACCTTAGACTGTGGTGTCTCACTGAATGAGCAGCACTTATCAGGCTTCCGACCGGACAGCCGCTCTCAGAGGGTTATTTTCCCAACAGACTTGATATTATCATCACAGTCAGATCAGATTTATGAGCAGCATTGAAGCCTGCAGGTAGCAATCTATTTGACGTTTTCATCTCTCCTTGGTTACTATGAAACATGACATGAACTGCATCTGTTTCAGCTGCATTGTAGTCAGGATAATCAAATATATATATGTGTATATGTATATTTTTATACACATTTATTCTTAAGCTATCGAGATGCCAGTTATATACTCTTTTTATTAATATGATCCAATGAGTCTTTTTTTATTGTGAATTTGCAATGTTGTATCTTTGAGTTAGATGTTATAAATTAAAGTCAGTTTCTGAGGGCTTTGGGTTTTCTGGCTCATTTATAAAAAAAAAAAGTTAAATCCTGCATACTTGTATAGTGCTTTGCTACCTTCCTTGAAACCCCAAAGTGCTTTACAGTCACTGTCCTATTCACCCAACCACACACACATGCACACACTGATGGCGGATATGATGCCAAATTGGCACCAACCAATAACCAGCAGGTGAAATATAGGGTTCCAAGAACACGTCAACACATGCAATCTTCCAATCAGAAGATGGCCACATACCTCTGCATTCCACAGGCTCTAAGAGTGGTCTATGGCCATGATATTTTACTTCAGTCCATCTTCGTCACCAATACATTTAGCCAATTTTTTGCCCGCAAACAGCCCATTTCTATCCTTAAGGGCAGTTTTTGAAGGCATAAAAGCTCTTTAATGTCTTGAAATTTTTCTTTGCAATAACTTTTTCATCCATCCATCTATCTTCTTCCATTCAACTGGGACTGGGTCATGAAGGCAGCAGTTTAAGCGAAGATGCCCAGCCACTTCCTCCAGCTCCTCTTGGGGGGACTCTGAGGCGTTCCCAGGCCAGTTGAGAGACGCAGTCTCTCCAGTGTGTCCTGGGTCTTCACCGGGGCCTCTGCTCAATGAAACATACCCGGAACACCTCCCTAGGGAGGCGTCCAGGAGGCATGCCCAAGCCACCTCAACTGACTCCTCTCGATGGGGAGAAGTGGCTCTACTACAAAATTTTCATTGTTTCATTTTTTGTTAATAATGTGAAGATGGACTTCATTTTTTTTTTTTTTTTCTTTAATTTAGAAAAGTCAAATGCTTCTGTTAGAGGCCTTTCCTGGATAAAAGGAACACAAATATTTTGCCACATTACACAAGGGTGAGTACTTTTCTCTTTTTAATTGGTGAACTGACCCCTCTGTAAGTACAGTACAAGAAACCCACATCAGTTCACTCATTAGCTGCTTTCTACTAAAAAGTCACAAGTGGTGTCTTGTAGGGAAAAATAACTTCAAAAACATTAAACTAAAGACGCATGAAAGTTAAAGTAACTTTGCAGAATACAAAATTCTAACATATAAGCTTCTCGATGAAAACCCATGAAATGTATTTATAATAAGCTGGGCGTATTCTAGAGCTCTGAAGATGCTCTCTTGTTTCTTGATATCTGTACTTCCTTTCCCTTGTTAAAGATTGCACTTTAGCAAGATAACATGCATGCAGAATAAGATACTGATCAAAATTGTTAATTCAAGCACAGTGTCAACTCCAAGCATTTGAGTAAACAAACTGACACCAAGCATAGCCAAGTCAATTTCAGGCTCACCTCTACTTTACTGGCAGACTATTAGGGGGGCTTTTTCTGATAGCTGACCTGCACCCATTTTATGTATTATTTAATATTTATGTATTGTTGAATAAAAAAAAAAAAAGTCACATTTGGTATTAAGTTTTTGTGTGTTCTTTTCTACCGGACATAACATAGAAAAAAAATCAATTATACATTAAATTTCGAAATGAGCAATCTTTGTTCTTTTGCACAAAGGTTAAACAGGGTTTAATTATTTAAAGGCGAGACAGAGTCTTTGTTTTACTCATGATAAGAGGGAAATGCAGTTTCATCCTTCAGCTCATGTGCTCCCTTGTCTTTGTAGAGCTGATACTTAGTTCCATAAAAATTAAATTGAAAATTATACTCACACCTTTTTTTCACATTGTTAAATATGATCATGTTTTCAAACAAAACTTAATTTATAACAATTTACATTTTCATGTAGTAGCTGTAAGGGCAACAACATAAAACAATTTAGTCAATATGAGCGCTGCTACACTTTTAATTAAGACAGTTCTGTAATTCTGCAGAACACATGGGAAGTCCTTTAAACTAAAATGACCCTGAATGTGAAATCATGCAGCTCTTTTGAGCCATAAATCAAATACCTTAGGAAAGCAATATGCAGAAAGAGAAAATAGCACCTTTTGTTTTTCTTTTCATTTAATATAATATTATCATTAACCATATGTTTGAATTTACGTGTTAGAGTAAACATTTAAAATACAAAGTGTCACATTTAACATTGAGTTTAGATTTAAATGTAGAATTCAGAATTTATTTAACGAGTTTTGAAAATTGTATTTGAATTTAACACACTTTTAGATTTAAAATGTCTATTTAGTTTAAACATTTATATTTAGACTTTAACTTTTGGCTTTAACGTCTGATTTTAGATTTAGACTCAACATTTAGTTGACATTTTTAACACTTTTTTTTAAACCAATTTAGGGATACATGATAAAATGAGCTATTTTCAGTATGTGCGCATATTAAATAAATCTGACACTGAAAATGCCTTTTGTATTTAGCTATTTAGGCAACGGCAACTATTGAGCTAAAATCATACTTTTTCAGGTTTCTAATTAAAATTGATGCCCCATATTGGACAGCTTCTGAAAGTGTTAGTTTGCATTATAAAAAAAATTACTCTTCAAACTGTCAAAAACGATAACTTAAAGTCCCCAATCAAGTCACTAAATGTCTGTGTTGCTTCAGCTGAAAACAAACATAGTAAAACATTGAACATAAGTTAAATATTACATGTAGATCTCACATTTTTTATTGCTTAATTCAAAACAATAAGGGTGTTTAAAACAGTTTACTTAATTTGTATACCTAAGTAGAGTAAAAATAATATTTTTTCAATAGTTGCTATCATGAATGATTGTAACCTGAAATATAACTGAAGATAAGGACTTTACTGTAAAGTGACATTTTGACCTGCAGAGCGGCAGCACAATAATGCCTCCGATCTTTGTTTTCCACGTTTTACCTGTGAGACTTTTGAACAAGAGTGGGAAAATAAACGAGAGGAAATCAGTGAGTTAATGAGATCATGCGAGTGCCTGGAGTGTCAAGCCAATGTGGGGTGTGCGTGCGCACATCTGCACTCTGGGGACGCCAGTTATTGATGCAACTAATGTCTGTTTTATTGACAACATCACATCCGTGTGTTAGAAGATCCATTACAATCAAAAAAGGCAATAAGAGTGAAGAGAAAGGCTTAAACACATTTTAAGAGGCTCACTCGTCTTCATGATGGTTGTGAAAGAAGAAATGTAGAAAAATAAATGACCAGTGAAAGGCTTTGTATATTATTAGATTAGCATGTACTTCTCACTGTGGCACAGTGTGATAACACACATCTGTTTTGTGTATTTGTTCTCAATTATTTTATGCCAGCAGGATTAAACCATTAAACAACAGGGTGCATTGAACGCTGTATGTTTTGTTTGTTCCTTGATGGTATTAATCCCATCATGCATCAGGAGGCCTCACATGTTTGGCCACTCACTCAGCAGGTGGATCCTTTATAACCTATGTTTGAGTAGGCGTGACAAATGGAGATTTGCGCGCGTGTGTGTGGAAGGGTGGGCAGGGATCATCTGTTTCCATAAAAAAATAATTGTCACCAGGTCCACAAAGATCAGAATAAGAAGTAGCAGGGTGCTTTCTAATTGAAAGTGTGGGTGTGAACTTTCTTGCAGATAAGCAGCAAACAGGGTATCACTGTTAAAATGAATGGTCACCAATTTCTGCATTAGACACAATGTTATTATGGGTGAAACACGAATGAACTAAAATAAATAAAACTAAGAAGAATGTGGGTTGACAAAAGAATCTTATTCTCCTGGAAATTGAAAACTCAGAAGCAGATATCTGAACTGTTTTGCTCACCCAGAACAGGGTTATATACAAGTGGAGCTGACTATGAACCATTTAGTTTTTTTTTTTTTTTATCTTAAAGTAACCTGCTGGTTTTGACAAATGTCTGTGTTTTCTTAAATGAAGGGTTAAAACGAAGGATTTATACACCCCTTCCATAAAAGTCGGCCCATCCCAAAGCAGGTGTCGCTACTTCTTCTGTGGTTCTGTTGGAAGGTACGTTTATGTGCCCCCTTTGAAACAGTAACCTCTATTGTCTCATTTTGGTATTTATTTTTTTCTGGGATTCCCTTTTTTATATCAATTCATTTGTACTTTTTAAAATAGTTTACATTTTTTTTAAATATGTAGAATAAAATGAAGTGAAAATATATTGTAAAAAAAAAGGTATCCAAAAAAAGGGAATGAAGTTTTAAAAATTAAATAAAATGGCGTGCTTTTGGCCGCCACCTTTTAACCTATGATGAGGTCTTCTTTAGGCTGATAGTAGCGGACTTTGGATAAAGAGATTTTTTTCCCCTCTATTAAATAGATAGGAAACACCTAAACTTCAGATTAAATTAGATCACATTCCTTAAAATTTGTATCCGACCTTTTGATTTCTCTTTTTTGTTTTCTTTTACTGACAATTAGACCAATTTGGACTTGAATAAATATAATAAAAGACATAATCCAGTTTGTGCCAACACTCCATAATTTTTGAGAGTTTAACTCTCAAGAAAGAGGCACTGATATATGTCTCCAAAATTCTGAAGAGAAATCAAAACTGTAGATATATTTTGTAAAATGGACCCTAAAGATCCCTAAACCTACAAATGTTCTCCAAATTCAAGGTAAAAGAAAAAAGGGAAGTTCAACCTCTGATTTAACTCTTTTTCCAGTACACTTTAAAAATAAGTCCTGGAGGATTATTGTAGTGAGGAACCCTTCAACCCTACAGAATATTCAATTCTAAAGGGAAATTAGCACTCAACTTTGCAGTTTGTATCCACTCAGTACAGCTTAAAAATGTGTACCAAGACAGCCCCAAAGCATCAGTGGTTTTGAGAATAATCACATAGACTTTGTCCACTTCAAGAGTCTTGACATTGCACTTTTTTTATTTTAGCATCTCTGTGATCTCACTTCTGGCAATGGTTGCCCCAGCACCAAAGTTCACAGACTCTGTTTCCTGGAAGTGAAATGTGTGTTGGTGCGAATGAGAATAAAGTATTTCTGTCACCAACAGACACCATCTGACATATAGACTGACAGTTTTTAATGTTCTCTAAGATTGAGGCTCCTGGCATTTTGTCACCACTGATTCAAAGTTCACTGTTCAAGACCTAATCATAGTTAAAATCTCAGAAACATCTAAAATTTGGATGTTTGGTTAATCTTTATCTGTTCATCTTATGCCATTCCCACTATCTTTTAGACTATAGTTGACCAATCCGAGTGCAGTTGCAACAGAAAATGTTTTAATGTATACTTTCTTAATTTTCTAAAGGTCTTAAAACCCTTCTACCCAATCAAAACATGATGTATTGAATTTGTGTCTTGTAAGGAACTTATATAAAGCTTCAAAGGTTGTTGGTTTGTGAAGTGCATGTAATTTGTAACACAGCAGTGTTTCACACGGATACATTTAGTTTATTGATTTATTTTAAACCAAACCAATTTAAATGGCTAGCCAACCAAATATATCCAACTAAGAGATGACAACAAGACTTGTAAACACAAGGTTTGATTTTCAAACAGCTTGATTCTGACAAGAAAAACATAATACAATAAAGAGTCAGTCTTTACAAAACCATTTTTAAACTAAAATTAATAGTTTAACTCTGAAGTTCTGCCTGTCACTTTTTGCCCTTTTTCTTTTCACTGTTCAATTCATATTTGCATTTTAGACATTTAGCTGCCTCTATTTATCTTCCTTGGCAGACATTAACTCCCACTGTCATGAGCTGAAAGGAAGCACGGAATGTGAAAGTGGCTACAAACCGACAGAAGGCCCACTGCATGCAGCGCTCGGATCACAGCAGCAGCCTTTTAGAAGATACTTGTTATGTGAGGCAGGCATGCCAAGAAATAAAATAATAGATTCCATTTTGCTGTTGGAGAGCGATTACAGTGGAGTGACGGGGGGAAAAAATGATGTGAATTACTTTTTGAAATCACGAGTGCTGTGAAGAGCAATTCGCAGCAGCGTTTTCTCAGAGGACGATTTGACCGGACAAAGCTGCTGATGGACAGCTTCACAACTCTGCCTATGTCATCTTTCTAACCACAGAAGATGGCAGAGATTCATTATAAACAAATTCAAACTGTTCTTAGACAACAGACTCATTTGAGTCTAATGTGGGCGACTTCTGTCACTTTTTGATAGAATTGCAGTAGGTTTGGTGAGCCAGGTTAGTCTGGTAAATATTCCTAACATCTAATTTTAAACTATTCTACATTAGCCTCTCATTTTTTTGGCAACTGTTAAAACCACCAATAATGGTTTCTCACAAACTGTCTGGCATAATGGCACAGATACAGAAGTGCATTTCATTGAGTTCT
>NC_050516.1:13397124-13401491 GCF_002922805.2 Oryzias melastigma | reverse complement strand
AAAAGGGAAATAAGAAGATGGCAACATCATAAAACATCCAAGTTTAAATAGCAAACTAGAATGGGCGGGGCCTGTCTACACACACACGCTGTAGTTACACACACACACACCTGTTGGGTAAAAAAGTCTCCACATTTAAACTGGTCATGATGTACACAATCCAGCTGTAACTGCAGCTCACATGTTCCATCATACAAACCGACACAAATAAAGCCCACCACCACCCAGCAGCGGCGAGCATCCCCCCGCCCCACCCCAGGTACAGGTCAGGGCCCCCCAAGGGCGACTCAGCCCCATGCTCCAGACAACCGCCCGCCCCCGCCGCTACAGGTCCAGGGGGGAGCAAGGCAGGGGCCGCCCACCCCCGCCGAGGAGAGGGGCACCCAAAAGAAACGGAGGCCAGGAGGAGTGATGTAAACAAGGCCCGACCAGGCACACCCACTGGTGGAGTTTTTGGAGAGGACTAGTTCTCGAGAGCAAGGACCGGACTCCGCACCACCGAGACCTGGACACCCCCAGGCTCCGATGTAGTTTGATCCCCTGCTAGATCTCAAATCTCGGGGATCCCACTCCCGTCGTGGGGAGGAGACTGCCGGGCCCAGGAGACCGGCACCCAAGAGACCAGACCACCAGGCCGAGGTTCCCCGCACCCCCGCCAGGGATGGGGTAGGGGACAGAAGGTCGAAGGTCCCACCTTCCTTGTGTGATGCATGCGTGTTTGTTTGTTAGAGTGTATATTTGTGGTGTTATAGGTGTGTGTACTAAAGGGTCCAGTTCAAATTGGTGAGAAGGCCTTAACTGTCATGGCTGCACTCCTTCCTCATCCACACAGTCTGTTGGGAGCTAATCAGGTGATGAGGGACACCGGTTTACCTCCCTTTATTAGGAGCTGCGCACTGCTATACAGCCACCCCTCCCCTTCACCCTAATGCATGTTTGTATGAGGAAGGGGATATGCTGGGGTCAGTTGGCAGACTGACCCCTGATGGTGGACTGCCGTCCCCCGCCCCACCTGCAGAAGTTACAGAAGTTTTAAATAAAAGTCAACACAACTTACATAACGTCTTCAGATTACGGTGTCTTTTGGGATATGCGTATCACACAGGGTGATATTGCAATGACAATAAAGTTCTAATTTATGTTGCAGGCTTGTCCTGAAGCCACACAGTTTGCTGGGAAGAAAACAAAGCTTCTTAATCACAGCATGAGCCACAATAACTAATTCATTATGTAAGATTTTATTTCCTGTGTGGCTCCTCTTATAATAGTTCTAGTTTGCATTGTCTAAGAAAAACAACCTTTGCGCATGAACTGTGACCTGAAATAAAAAAGCTCTTTGGAAAGCCAAGGCTACCAGGAATCTGTGTATTGTCAGAGGGAGGTCCACATCTGTTTTTGCCAAAGAAAACAGATGTATCCTGTTGTTGAAAATTCCTCTTGTGATGATAAAGTAGACTAAAGTTCACAGGAGTGGACTAGAAATGAATAGGAGACAAGTGAATAGATATCAATTTTTTCTCTATCATTTCTTCTTTCCAGCTTTTTCCCTTTTATATATACATCTTCTTTTGCTCTTTTCATTTTATACATTTTTGAAAAGGAATTATTGTTGCATTGTTTGACCTTTATTAAGCCATCAAGATTTAAATTTACTGGAAATCAGTTTTATTTAGTTCTTTAACCCTGTAGCTTCAATGTTGACATTCTTTGAACTACCATAAAGGTGCATTCACACCAAACGTGATGGCGGAGCCGGCCAGTCTCAATGTTAAGTAAATGGTACAGACGGGAATTGAGGTGATCTGAAGTCCCGTGGCGCGATTTGAGACGAAGCCAAAATTTAAGTGACACATACACAGACACCGCTCCATGTTAGGCTTAAAACATTGGCTGGTAGCTCCTCCCACATGTGGCGTCAAGCTCAGGAACCCTTTTTTGACAGCCGGTGAGCACCAAATTTGCAGAGTGGCGAAAACAGGGGCGGGCCACATGATTTTATCACATAAATCGCGTTCAGTGTGAATGCACCCCAACCTCTTCAACTCTTTTATGCAATTAATCCCATCAGATTCTGAAACAGAGAAAAGTAGCTTTGCACTGAAACACTTTATAGAAGTATAATTATAGAAGCTTACAAAATCAACACCAGAATGCATCAGGATCCATTGGAATTACGTTAAATGAATGGTCGAAGAGCTACAGTAGTTCAAGGAAAATATTTTATTTAGGAGTCACAGGTGATATCTCCAGCAATAGAGTTAAATGTGCAGGTTTTCTTCATCATACTGTGATGTTTTTGTGATTGGTTTCCTCTTTTTTTGGCGAAAAAGGAAGAAGAAAAATGTATAACTTATTGACAAAGTCAAATAAAAAGGCTGAAACATTTTTTTGAAAACATTAAATGGAAAAGCGAAGGACTAATCCCATAAAGTAACAACTAAAACAAATTTTTATGGAAAATTAAAAACCACCATTGCAGCATTGTGCCAGAATTAAGAAGTCTAAGTTGACTCAAACGTGTTATCTCTATAGAAATAAAGTGCAGGACATAATGAATGAGTTAAGCAATAGCATGACAGATACAATAGTTATGAGGTTTTAATGTCTGGTAAAAGACAAAAAACTGATTTGCCTGAAAATAATGATGTTGTCTTGTTACCTTTAACCTGTTATTGGGCCGGATAATTAATTAGAATTGTTGAAAAGGACAAGAAATACAGTGGTGTTTGCTGACATAAAAGTCATACTGCACAGATACTTGGAAAATTCTGCAGTGGGACTTGTTTAGAAGTAAAATGGCGTCCTGCTGTGGTCTATATGAAATTATTGACAAAATGACCCTAAAAAGCCAAAAGGTGGATGTAATGTATCTATACCTGTTCATAGTAGACTTAAGGACACGGTGGATTTGTGTTTATGGAACATGGTACTTTCTGTGCAGTGTTAGAAGAAATAACAAACATGGCCGAAAAGACTAAAAATAGGTGAGTAACTTCAGTGTAAATCAACTAAAGAATAAAAGTGTCAAATTTAGAGAATTACAACCTTAAAACTTTCCCCAATATTGAAGTATCATGTTTTACACAATCAAACATCAATAGCTGTTATAAAAGGTGAGCTTAACACAAGTTATTAAAATCTAAATAAACAAGTTTTACTTTAACAATGCAAAAGCTTAAACAAATTACACTGAAAGGGAGTTTTTTTATTATTATTTTTTTTATATATAAACCTAATTTGTGCCCAAAATTTAAACAACATAAAATAGTTTGAAAGATGAATTTTAAAATTGGATATTGTTTGGGTTTAAAGAAATCTTGCTCATTACACCAGGATGGGGAAACTTTGCTGGCACAAGTGTACACTGATTAAATTAGACTCCAAGTGAAGTTTAATGTGAAAATCCATTTGTTATTTTTTAGACATTTTTCAGTGCATTAGCAAAGGGAAAAGTAGTCACCTATAGACCCCAAGAAGAAAGAAAAAAGTCTGAAACGAAAAGGATAATATCAAATGTCTGTTTGGAAGAGGATTCATTAAAACTTTGGTGAGCCTGTGCAGCTGCTTAACTCCTCTGCTGAGACTGTGCACTAGAGTAGAGTGCATTTGTTTTTAATTAGCAATTCTTTTACAGATTTTTTTTTTAATCATTTACTGGACAAAATATGCAGACAGAGTAAGGAATCTCATTGATTTAATGTTGGTAGTTGTTCCACTTTGAACACACACACAGTGATGCAGAATATTATTCTGCCACTTCCAGCCTGGCTTTTCATCATAAGTGACTCTGAATTAGACTCTGAGAGGAGTTAGAAAATAGAAAATGTGTGTTTAACTCTGGATTTGTACGTGCGTAATACTTGATTTGTAACTCATGTGAAACATTTTGTGCATAAGTACAAAATTTATGAAATTTAAAAAAAATAATAAAAAATGTACTTACACAATTTAAAATTACAACCGCTCGAAACCAAATATATTCACAAATCTTTAAAAAGTATGCACAAATCACTTGTTACACACTAACAAAATCACATTTACACACAAATCTGAGGTGAGACTCTTCACATCTCCAAGATTTGTTCGTAAGTGACGCTACAATGCTGTGTCATCAGAGTTTTCTTTTTAGCTGCTTTGAACTTAGATGATTAATATCATGCGGTGAAACTTGACATTTTCATAATTTCTTAAACAAATGTGATTTGATAATTAATATATAGAAGTCTAAATTTGTGTTTTCTAAAACACAAAACTGGTAGCATGAGGTCCTCGACACCAAGAGCCAGAGGTGGGGACTCGAGTCACATGACTTGGACTCGAGTCAGACTCGAGTCATGAATTTGACGACTTTAGACTCGACTTGGACT
>NC_050516.1:13372198-13395960 GCF_002922805.2 Oryzias melastigma | reverse complement strand
TTTGACTTGGGACTTGACTCTGACTTGAGGACAAAGACTTGGGACTTGACTCGGACTTGCAAAATGATGACTTGGTCCCACCTCTGCCAAGAGCTGCTTTGCTTCCTGGGTGTGGATAAGGAGCTCGCGGTGCCGGCTCTCGCTGTATAAGGGGAAGGGGGTTCTGCCGCAGTGGAGCGCTGAGTCGATCTGACCTACATCAGCTCACTGGGGCAAGCAGCCAGTCGAAGAGTCCGCTCCTGCAGATCGGACAGGGCCAGTGGCCTGATCAACCTTCTCCGCCCTATCGCTGAGTTGAATTACAAACGCACAAATCCAGAGTTATGCACAAAACAAGAGTTTCGCATGCACATATCAGGGTGAGTCTATTTTCTCTCCATATTTTCTGGCCATGTCACTTTTTGAAGTAACCTGAGACAATACACTGACCCCAAATGTAACTGGTTGGTACCACTCCTGATTTCACTGGTTGGTTAAACCATAGCTAGTCCCTCATTAAAAGATAAATGAGTGAATCTAAATGCAATCTAAATACTTTTACATTGAATTTCTAGCAGCATTTTCACAAGGAATGCAATTTTTTTACAGATTCTTTCCGTTTTTTTTGTTATTGCAGTGCATAATTTCAAAATTACAGTTTAGCTTTTATATATATGCTCTATTGTATAATTACTAATTGTAATAAAAATAAATTATCACTGTAATTTCAATTATTTACAGGCAGTAGTTTCATTAATTTTATGCAAACTGTTGACATGTTTCGTACTTAATGTTATGGTTACATTGCTTTAGTTTAAAAAGCCAGTTTAGCCTTTTACCTGATATTTACAGTCTGTTTTCATCATGTTTTTCATCCAAATTGTGGTAACATTTTCTAAATAAGTGTCAACTTCTGAGGTGTCAATGTCACACATGTAAATATTGTTTTATTTAAGTTAACAAACCTGAACTTTTTAATTTGCCCTGTGGGCCACAACCTTACAAGTACACATTATTCATTATTGGTTATTATTGGTCATTCATCAATATCTTCTTGAAAACACAATTCAGTTTATCAATGTCAAGACTAAAGGGAGAAATGTTTCTTTTGCATTGACCAATCATGACAGACAGTGACTGTCCTTTAATTTGTATTAGAAAATTAGCAGGGCAGAGGAATAAAAAAACAGTGTGTCAATGATTGAATCTGTGTGTAAATGTTTGCACCAGATTGCAACAGTTGGAATCATGTGAGCTAAAGATTGACCTCACAACAGAAGAACGGCTTGTGATCAAACAGAAGTTTGTTGCTAACCAAGCCCAATGCATAAGTCAATTTAAGTTACATTAAAACAAATAAAATGACCTTATAATCAAATTAAGAATGCGTGTGAAACAAAGTCAGTACAGCAAAATAAAACTTTACTTTACTTTAAACACCTTTTGGTGTCCATGTCATCAAGAGTGAGTCGCACTTTTTATGTTCTTAAACCAAACATTTTAGGGAATTTCGTGTTTAGTAAATTTTTCCTTGCTGCTTCTATTATCAGGACTTTAGGGGAAGAGAGAAAAAAACTGCAGGAGAAACAAAAAAGTGTGTTTGGTCTTCTGCCAATATAAGTAGAGAGCCAGGCCTGGAAGTCCCTAAATAAAATCTCTGTGGGGGCTTTTATGACTAAAGGTGGTGGAAAAAAATCCAATGGCACATCTCACTGTCGAAGAAGAGGGAATTCCCCTGTACAAAAACAGTCTGCTTATGAGTTTTCTTCACAGATGTATTTTTCATTTCACATACTTGACTAGAGATTTAATTTGTCAATATTTTAGACAACAAATATCAAAGTGTTTAATAAAATCTATGAAGTAAAACACATTGATCAAATAAAGTGTATTGAGTGCAAGTATGAAGATTTTAAAGAATTTTTGAGAATTATTCTTCTCAAAGACATCTTATATTTTGTATTTTTCGTGACTTTCAAAAAGGCATTGTTTCCACATTTTGGTGCTTTGATGTTTCTTAAAATAGAGATATCTTAGTTGCATCTTAGTTGTATCAAAGTGAAGCTCGTAGGTAAAAAGCTCAGATTAATGCCTGAGCTCAAACACTGAAGATAAACCAAAACAAAAACCAAAGGACCTGCTAGCTTCATGTTTCTCCTGCATTGGAATACAGTTGAGCTATACAGTAGCGCAGTAGTTAGTGCTCTCGGCTCACAGTAATAGCTCTGGTTAGAATCCCAGCTGTGACCTTTCTAAGTGGAGTTAGCATGTTCTCCTCTCACAGTCGAAAAATCCTGTTTTTCAGTTAACTGATGACTCTAAATTGGTGTCTATGTGAGTGTGTGGCCCTGCAACAGAGAGGCAACCTTTTCAGGTTGTACCTCGCATATCCACAATGGTAGTTGGGTTGAGTCCAGCAACCCAAGCGAGTTCTGAAAGGGATTGATGGACATCAGTTAACAGTATGGCGCACTGTACTGCTTGAATACAGCAAATTACTATATATATTTTACTATAATTTACATCAAAGATATGTGGGTTGATGAAAATCAGTGGGAAAAAGGTGCTAAGTACCAAACGGTAGAGAAGTGTTATTTAGGAATAGCCCACAAACTCACTACTTGCTAGAGTCATGATTGTGGATTAAATGGAACTATGATGGAATCATTTAATGACCCGAGTTGCTTTTGGCATGATCTCTGCTTCTGGTTCTGAAGTGTTGAGTATCTCAAAGCTCTCTTGTTCCAACGAAAACAAAAAGAAGTTCACTAAATTATCACTTTGTAATGCTTAATCCATGTTAACAATGGTTTAAAAGATTGCTGCTACCGAGATGTTGTGGTGGAATATTTGTTGATCCGATGAAATGAAGAAATGTCAAACGTTTTAATGAAAGTTTATTAAACAGAGCAGAGAAAAGTACACGTTGGCGAGCATGGCGGAGAGGTCTGCAGAGCCCTGATCTGTGATGAAGGACGCTCACATTTTATACAGTCATACAATCAGCTGTTAATCAGGAGCTTAAGATGGAAACGTAAGTGTCATATCTAACATGAACAAGATGTTCTAATGAAATCAAAATGTTTACACATAGTGGTCAGGGTGTTCTGACAACAAGAAAACAAGACTCAGAGGATGAGACATAAGCAAATGTATAATTTCCATGACAATGTTCACATGACTCCTGGTCTTCTTTGGCTATCCAACTCTGGAATAGACTCGGATGCTATCTAGAACTTCCATATCTGTCTATGAACTGCTATGCTACGTTCAAACCGGGCTTGGTAACGAGTGTTCAAGTAGCCACTTCCAATCAAAAGTTTATGTTAACGCACATATATGTGCATTTCTGGCATCCACATTCAAAACTCTTGCTCTCTCTTGTTGTTGGTAGTGACATCTGGGTAGGGCACGTGTGAAAGTCAAGGCCCGCTGGGTAATTATATCCAGATCATATTATATTATTACTATTAACGGCCTGATGTTATCATTCTGACATACTGAAACAACACAACGATCATGGAGGCTGAGAAATCTTGTAGACTGACTTCTAGTTTTCTGTATTAACCCTTCAACACTGAAGCTCCAGTGTTTATGTTCTTCGATGTACTGTAACTTTTCAACCGTTAACACTATCAACATAATTCCAGCAGGTTCTATCATTCCCTTTGCCAGACAGGCAAAGTGAACAGTGAACAGCAACAGTCGGTGCAAACACTTTATTCTAAAAACATGTTCAAGAACCCTTGCTCCAAGCATTCTTAAATGCCCATCACATGCCCGTTGTGTAAGCTTTTATATAATCAACTAGATGTATTCACCCTACAAATGTTTATTACTGTGACAAATACAGTTGTAATGATTAGGGCTTGATTGAGAATGTTTTAAAATTGAACTGGTGCCCAATAAAAGTTCTAGTGAAGTACAAAACTCAGTAAAAGCAAAGCTCTATGGACTGATATACTAACTACATGATGCCTTAGTTACATTCACAGTTGTTTTGTTCTAAATGAGAAACGGGTGGCGGTTTGCTCCAGCCAGTCCTAAATGTGATTTTCCGTCTCTGCAGGAAAGCAAGGCTTTGAGCCTTCAGTGAGAATGTGAGATTCACAGCTCTCTGAAAGCTTTGGAGACAAAACGGTCAGAGTGTGCAGTCAGGAGCTTATTTACCCTAGCTGAGCTGAGCGGGGAGAAGCGAGCAGTGCAGGAAAATAAGAGAAATGGAAGTCTGACAATTGGAATGGCAGCAAAGATACAGTTTAACAGAGGTGAAATGGATGGGGAGGAAATAGAGAGGAGCAGGGGGCTCAAGAGGAGATCTCTGAGGGGCTTTGAGGCCATTAAAATTCCTCAGCAGTTATTACACGCTTCTGTGGCTGAAGCTTGGATCCCCGGCCCCCCTGAAACAGAGTCCTGGGAGACAACCCATCAATCAGACTCTTCTTCCACCTTTTTCTCTGTGTGCATGTCAGAATCACTCACTCACATTCCCAGTTTGTAAATGCATGAATTCATCCTTTTTTTCCTTATTTCCTCACGTTTCTGCACACATGTTGGACAACAAACAAAAAAGCTAACGTTTAAATCATAGCATGTAATGATGAAGTGCAATTCAGATAGCAAAAAACACAAAACAAACCTAATAATGATTAACATGCAAATTAATAAAGAGGATATTTGTATTTTTATAGTGCACTTGCAGTTAAAAAATACAGCCCAATACGTAGTTCTCAGTGCCCCTTCGAGGTCAAAGCTTTGCAAATAAATTGCTTAAATTTGTAAGTGTGTTGTCAGGTCAGAGCATCACGGTTCTTCTAGTGCTGTGGTATTCTCTTCAGAAACACAGAGTGCATGCCAATCAGATTGAATATAAAACTAAATAACATTGTCATGCTCTCTGCATGGAGCTGCATGGCAGTGAAAGATTCAACGAAGTTTAGCTTTCAACTTGAACTTGTCTGCTGCATAAAAAAAGGTCCCGAATGGTCTTTTCTTGTTCCCTTGACTTCATTCAAAGTCCCCATCTGTGTGGATCGTGATCTGGTCCTGCATAGTGGTAACCAGAGTTAGTTAGTTCACCGTTCAACCCTCTGGGCCTCAGGTTTGCATACAGATTCAGATCTTTGCACAACTCCGTGCCGGTGGAGGAGGAATGTAAGAAAAGTCTGACAATGTAAAGGAGTTTTTTTGCAGAAAGGAGTAAACCTGTGATCCATAAACGTGTTTGTCCTGTAGTCTACGTGTCACTCAGAGGCAAGGTTTTTGTATTAACCCCACTAACTGACATCTAACACATTTTATTTTTAATGTTGTTGTTAACTATAAGGGTCTAACAGTTGTTTTTTACCCACTGTGCAGTCATTCTAATTCTACAGAGGGTGTGGAAGTAGCTGTAGTTAGATGATGAAGTCAAAATATTAAGTCAAACTACTCAAAGTCTGGACAAAGTCCACTTAATGTGCTAGTTAAAAAAAAAAAAAAATCATGAGACATTATAGCACCTTGTTATAGGACTGTAGGAAAGAGCTGGACTGAGTGAGTGTGATGTCACCCATAGAAAATGCTTTACTTCCAGCTCCAATCAAATTAAGTCAACATAGGGGGGTCTCTCAATCCAGTTCTCCTATACAATAAATGCACCTTATACACGAGGAACACATTGAGCTCACATGGTTAATGTTCTTCCAAGCATTCACTTATAGGGTATCCTGTCTTTTAAAAACACAGTGATGACCACCCTGTCTGCCATGACTTTTAATATGTGTTCATACTTGGAGAGAATGCTGATAAGCACCTCCACTTTATTTAACTGGATTTGTTTTCACACACGACTGTCTCAGAAGAAAACTAAGCTGAAGTTTGCCTAAGACTAAGGCTAAAATTCATGCAGATCCTAAAACTGTCTCCTAAGTTAGTTCTGAACTGGACCAGGAAAAAACCTAAAGCTGTCTTCACACCGCCCTCCACAATGCACGGTCAAGTGCTCACTTACAATGAAAAGTCGTATGTAAACGCTCCTTTTGTGTTTAAAGACCTGCATGTTCACGTTTTTAAGACCGTTTTCAGGCTCTAGGTACAAAAAATATGCCAGTGAGCACATTGAAAATTAAACCAGTTGAACTTTGGTCAATTAGAGACTCGGATTTGAAAGTGACATATGGGTAACATCCTTTTAATTCAAGGGTCAACTGTTTGAAAATTTGATTCTGAAAGGGAAATTAATAATTGGAGTTTGTGCTGGGCCAGAATTATGTGACACCAAGTCTTTCATGTATTGGAACAGAGCGGTGAGAGAAAAAGCCTGGAGCAAGATTCAAGAGATTTGGACCTCTGACATTTCGGACCAAAGCTCTTCTAACATGTGCTAGTTTTAGGCAGCAGCTGTCCAGTGTGGACATCCATAGCATTCTTGAACATGCGTCACACATCCAGTGTGAACGTGGCAAAAAAAAAAAAAAAAAAAATCTATGAATACATTTTTCAGTTTATATTTTTGACAAACATTAAAGTTGGTTTAAAAACACACCCATATAAAACACATTATATTGGAAATTCATGGTGGAGTAGTGGTTGGGACGTTTGTAGGTTAAGACTGTCTCCAGCAACCCAGTGACCCCAAACGGGATTCAGGTGGTTTAGAAAGTGGATGGATGGTCTTGTCTTTGACTTCTTGACATGTGAGAAACCTGAGATGTGTTTTCTTATAAATCTACACAATAAACAGAAGTGAAAAGAATGGATTTCCAGTCAGTGAAAACTGTGGCCAGTGGGAGTAGACATGGAAAATAGGAGAAGAGGAAGAGAGGATGGAAAAGTGGGATAAGAACTCCACGTGCGTTCAAACTCCCCTCTCCTGCAGACGTCAAAGCTTCACCTACACTGACGCCTCGGTGGCAGAGAGCTCTGATGCCGTCACATGATGCCGTCTCCTGCCGGGGCGGGTTCTAAAACCAAGGTTCAGTTCATCACAGCAGTGAGGAAGAAGAAGGCAAGCTGCCTCAGAGGAAAGATGACTGACAACAGCAAGTCAGACCATCAGTCATCGTCCAAAAACCTGAAGAAAAAGCCAACAACAAGAAAAAAAAGGGTTATCTCAGGGGGGAAATTTCTATAGAGGAGATGAATTTTTAGAGTATTCTCTCTTCGTGACAGATTTAGTTTTTCACATGAAAGGGTTTCCTCTTTTTTTTTGTTATTTATAGTTCTGTTTCTCCCAAAAAGAAGACATCAAAAGAATGCACAACTGTTTTATTTTTTTTTTATATTCATAACTGTTGTTATTGAAAATACATCTTTGCATGCTAAGAAAAGAATGTAGAGTTTTGTGTTCTGTTGTGACATTGTTTTTTTTTTTTTTTGCTACTCTCTCTTAATAAAACTGTACTGTAAAAAAAAAAAAAAGTTTTGATAGATTCCTTTTCTTTATTCTGTACTTCCAGAATTTGATGGAGCTCAAACAACTATTTTTCCAAATGCTTTTCAAGGTTACATTATTGACTTTTCTTCTCCCAAGTATTTTCTGCATTTTTCCTGCATTTCAAAGGCCAAGGTGACAAAGTATTAACAATAGTGTAAAAACAGAAAATCAGAACATTTCCAGATCATAAAAATCAGATGAAAAGATAAATACGTGGTAAAAAAAAAATGTGTGCAATTTAATTTAATACATTAGATTTAAAATGAGTGAAATATTTATTTTTATTGCTGAGGCTTTATCAAGGACATTATTGCTATATTCTCCTGTTACAATATATCCCTGCAAGAACAGAGATCTGCTCAAAGACAAGTTCTTTTTTGGCTGTTCTCATCTTTAAATTCAATATAAAGTGAGTTCTGTTGGCACAGCGATTCTTCAGAGAGCCTTGCAGTCTCTGGTTTCTTTCTGCTCTTTGTTTTCATCCTATTGCATCACAGTTTGCCACGTGTTTTCCATCTTTATCAGCTGGAGAAAACGGTCAGGGAGAGGTAAATACCCAACTTTTTCTGTGTTTGTTCTGGTTTTTCACTCAGATTTATAAAAGGCACGTATGTCCTACATTGTTATAGGACCTTGAAAGTTTTCTATCTTAAACAAAAAAGTTTGATGTCAATAAATGGACGAACAAAGGTTTATGCTGATTATTAATAATCATGTTTTTCTTTCACATTTCTCAACTACAAAAAAAAACCCAAAAAACATTTCATTGTTATTTTTAAAAGAAAAACCTATTATTTCCTGAAAGCTACATCCTTGACATTTTTTGGAAATGCTCTTAAGTTGTTTGGCTCCCAACAGGAGGCCTGAACACACCATTACCAAAATTACCTGTCTCTAAAATGGAACTGAATCTGTAGAGGAGAAGTCACATGTGGCACATGCATCGGTACTTTAGTGTTTCCAATCCCTCGTTCCCCCTTCTGGAAGGCTAAAACGTGTCCTGTGAAGCAAATAAATAAAATTCAAAGCAATCTTGCAGCTCATGAGAGCACACACTGATGGAGGCGGTTACAGGAAGGACCCACAGCCTTCTTCCGCTGCTGAGTCAAGGCTTCTCTTTCAGTGCATTTCAAATAAATTCCAAATGAAGAATAGGTTTCTGACTAAAGACACTACCCCATTGACTTACTACATTATGAAGAGAATGCTCAAAGTTTTATTCTTAAAAACTATCATTTTTGAACAATCAGCTTGTCCATGTTGTTGTGGAAAAAATGTGTTGAATCAAAGTAAAAGGCAGAGTTTATTCAAAAGGTCTTTATTTATGAACAAAGTCAGAAATTCTTCCAGCGTAACCATTCAGATTTTGTCGAAGCCCCGACTCTGCTTTCCCAGACTTTTTATACATGTGCATACGTGACAAAAACATGTTTTCCTGGTCCATCCCACTGAAGAAGTTGGGAAACCATATGTTCTGTAATAATTCTCATTTGGGGAGATCCAACTGTCACCAAATCTGGTCTCCTGCATTTGGGTCCAACACCACTAATCATGACAGTATGACCTGACCACCTTGGATCCAGCAGGAGAACCTTTGCTGCAGTGGCAGGGTTCTCTGCCACTGCTGTCCATGCCACGCCACGCTAGATGGGACTGCCTGCAGCCACAAACAAGTCACGTCGTACCATGCCCACCACATCTGTTCCTGAGGGGGATCGTCGGGGCCATCCTTCCTGCTCGTGTGGAGGGTCGCCGGGACCGCTCTTCTTCATGTGTCTGTTCCTGAAGAGGGTCGCCGGGTCCTTCATGCTCCTTGTCCCTGAGGATGGTCACTGCTCATCTCCCCCCCTTGGTGGTTTCCTGTTCTGTAGGACGGTCGCTGGAGCTGCTCCCCTTCATGTTCCCTGTCCCTGGGGAGAGTTGCCGGGACCGCTCCTCTTCACGCCTGTTCCTGAGGTGGGGTTCCAAAACCCCTTCCGTTTGGCTGCAGGAACCCTGTTTACTGGACTTGTGTTTTTGTTCCCTTCAGGACCTCTCCTTTCAGGTGTCTGGGCATCTGGGATCTGCCCTTGGGGAGGGGTACTGTCATGAGTCTGTGATCTGGTTTTGTCATGTTCTGTTTTCCCCATCAGTCTCACCATTTTCAGGTTAATCATCCACAGCTGTTTTCATTCAATCAGTCTCGGTGTATTTAAGTGTCTCCTCAGTGTCAGGTCATCAGTGTCAGGTCATCTGCTCTGTTCTGTCATGCCACTGGTTTGTTCTCCTGGTTTTGTTATGTTTGAGTTTTGTAGTAAATGTTTAAGTTTCTGCATTTGGGTCCTATGCTACCATCCCATGACAGGAACATTAGATAGGGAACATGAGACAAATCATTTCTTGGAAGAACTGTTCATAACATCATCAATTCTGGGTATCACTGTTGGGTTATACCTATGCAAGTTCCGTTGGGAACACCAGGCTGAAATGGAGCAACTTCATTCCAACAATGTTCAGTTCAGTCATAGCCAAACGTTTTTAGAATGACACAAATATTACATTTCCACAAGGTCTGTTCCTTCAGGATTTTTAGGTGTTTGCCAGATGTTTCTATGGTATAATGACATACAATTAGAAGCATTTCACAAGTATCAAAAGCTTTTATTGAGAATTATGTTAGCTGGTCCTTTTGTGACAGGGCAGAAAGGCAGTGGAAATGTGGTTTCAGTGATAAAGTTCATTTTCATTGCAAATAGGGACTATGCAAATAATTGCAGTTGAGTGGATCACTCCTCATAACATTCTGGAGTATGCACAAATTTCCATGAAACTGCAGATTTTGGAAAAATTAATAGTTGTGTCATTCTCAAAACTTCTGGCCATGACTGTATACACATTTAAGTAGGCTATGTCCAAATTCCTTCACTACTCACTATAAAGTGCGTTCACCATTTTGTAGTGCTGTCCAAATCTGCAATTCCAACTTGAATGAACTAGAAACTTCCCAGAAGTCTTTGCAAAAAAAACAGTGGGCATCAGCACTCAGTAGATTGGGCAATATAGACCACACTGCATTATGTTTGAACAATTTTGGTAAAGAAAAAACTAACAAACTTTTTATTTTTAAGTAGAATATCGACTTTTTCATCATCAGAACACAGTGTATTCATAAATAATCTTTGTAAAATGCTTGTATTGTTTAGGTTTTGATTTTGTGAAATTGGTGACATCAAATTTGCTGTTTAAAAAAAAAAAAAAAAAAAAAGGAGTGATCATGGTACCCAAATTGCTTTTAGAATCCAGGGGACCAAAAAGTTCTGCACTATATATATATTTTTTTGTTTGTTTCTGTTTTGTTTTTAATAGTTAGGCTGTATAGGGTGGGAATCCGGACATAACCATAGAGTCTTCAGTGAAAATGTCCACTTAAATGTACGTTACTGACGTAGCTTAAAATTCACATTGTGGGCTACTTTATTTCCACTACCCATCACTCGCACGATGCATTTTTTTCCCTTTGTTTCTTTTTCTCTCCTTGATGCGTGTGAAATCTATCTTCATTCACACTGAAGGGAATCCCACCACAGATTATAGGAACTTTTACACCTAATAAAACTTAAGAAAACAACGCAAAATAATGTTGCTGGAAACCAATGGGGACCAAACCAGCTATATGAATGCAGCCTTAGTCCTTCTAATTAAAAATAATATTTTTGTTAGGACAATACTAGGTGGAAATTATTGGACTTTACCTGGATTTGATTCAAGTGAATACTAAAGTCTTCCTTTGACATGAAAAAACAAAAAAAAACAAAAGAAAAAAAAACACATGGGATACTTTACAAATCCACCGGAACGTCCGGGCGTTGTCAGCTGCATTGATCTGTTAAAACCAAGAGTTGTTTGTACGTCACATTAAAGTATCCCATCTGCTTTTTTTGGTTGTAGCTGAGCCTTGGTTCCATGCACCCATAAAACTGTTGACCCGTATTGATGCTGCAGGGTTTTTGGGTTGTCCGGGCAAGTAGAGGGTCGTAGACGGGAGTGGTTGCATCTTAACTGGAGTGTAGTTGTTTCTTGGAGTTCTCTTGAAGCTCGTGTGGCAACTTTGAGGGACTTCATGAATATGAAATGTGTGATTGCTGTACTTGAGGTAAGTTTATCATGAAGTATTTGAATGCTGATGATGTGGTATGGTGTCTTTACATAGGGTGTCCTCGTGATAAGCAAGTGCCCGTAAGAATCCCACAAATTACACTCAGATTGTCTTATTTCTTCATTTCTACCAGCCAGATTGTGTACATGACACACCTAAGGAGTGCAAAATGGGCCACCTGGGTGTCCACAGACGGTCGGTAACCACCTGAAACGGCAATTGTGACAAAGACTTATTAAATCCATCTTGTTTTGTAATATATACAGCTTTTTTTCTCTCTTTTTATTTGTTTGATTTGTCTCTTTTTTTTAGATTTTGTAGTATTGCATTTAAACAGTCGCAGTCAAAGTCTCCTAATAAATGTTTAAACAGTTTCTCAAGCACACTGATTATTTTTTCTTTTCAGAACCAAATGTGGGTGACGCTGGAAAGTAATTTAAATCCTTAACACATCAGATCACAATTGTGAGATTTATAATACAAGAGGTCAGGCAAAAACCATCACAAGGTCTGCAGAGCCATCATCTGTAGAAACGTCTCGAAGCAGTGAGGCAACATTTTCTATGTAATGGAGCTGTAAAGGGCCAGTAATGTAGATGGCGACATAAAAGCTTTAATCGTGCTTCATGAGCCATGCTTCATGAATTAGGGGGAGCTCTTAAGTTCGTCCCCACGCCTGATTTTGCTGAACATTTCAGGCAGTGATGGTTTCACAGTGACTCTCTCGCTGTAATTAGCAAACTGTGACGGGATGCTTAAACTCATTTACATCAACCTGTCGTCTTGGTTTGACCTTTAATCACTTCCCAGCGCTCCTCGTCACTGCATTTATGCATCTGTCTCCTATCAGTTTGCTGTTGTCAGCAACACGGTTGCCCGGCGACCAAAATAATAGCATCGTTACTTGTCAGCTGCTGCTGTTGCTTTATGGGAAACTTTGCTAACAAAGCTTATGGATCTTATAATGTGGCTTTAATTTTAATTGGATGTAGGCAGTGTTTAATTAGCCATATATTTCTCAGTGGAGCGGAACACTATGGCTAAATGGAGAACAGTGCAGGGATTTAACATTAGCATTCAGTGTAAAGAACTGACTTACAGCTTGTTTGCTGCCCCTGAATCATTTTAGCTGGGTTTTAAGTATTTTTTAGCTTGAAAGATGGTTTTGAAACCTTTACTGCCTCGGTGTTCTCATGATTCCACTGGGATATTAGTGTAAGAATTTGCAGTTTAGGGAAACTGTATGGCCCATGTACTATCTTGATTTAACAGGCGTAGTTATACGTATACCATGTGTTGATGACCAAAATGAAGACATAAATAGTATATGATGATATAATTACATATCTGAAAGTCTGATATAAAAATTAAGGTCAGTGCTTAACAGAGCCTCTCTTTTTCTTTTCTTTTTTTTTTTTATTTAGAATATAGATGTTTTATTAAATATTTTTTGCAACAAAAGTATTTTGAATTGAGCATTTGTGGTCTATTGTTCTTGGTGCATCTCTCTCTTTTCACATTTTTATATCTCTCAGCCAGTCATCGTTAGACTGCTTAACAATAGGTCTGTGATTATGCTCAAAATAAGGCAACGGTACACTTCTTTACCTTGAATTGACAACCAATGCACCTTACAAAGTTGAAATTGGTTTGAATAAAAAAGGAGCACATGTAGACAAACTTGAAAGTGCTGTATATTAATAAAAAATGTTGTTTTTAATAAAATAAAAACAAACAATTTGAGTGTCCTTATTTCAGACAGAGCTTTAACTCTAACGCAGGAGATGTTGCTGGTGAAACCTATATAACACACGCTCTTTGACATACAGTAACTCTTCAACCAGTTATGCGATCAATGTGAATTAACTAATTCTTACATAAAGAAAAGTGACTTTTAATAGCGCCTTTGCACAGATATGTAATCACCTTATTAACAAAGTGTTTCATAATGAAGCAAAGCTGCTTTTCTCTCAACAAAATCAGCTGATTTTCGTTAATATCATAAGAACTTCAATACTTTGTTACATATCAACAAAACACTGCAATTCTTCGCTTCAAAAACTGCTGGATTTAGATTAATTGCGTAAGTGGTTGAAGAGTTATGGTCGTCGAAAGAAAACACTGCAGCTGAAGTTTCAGTGTAAAAGGGATATGAAAAGTGTATATGTTTTGTCTCAAATGCACACTTTGGATTAGTACTGAAAGTGCTTACAATTCACTCACCTCAGTAAAAATGTCTACATTTTCCCTTTAAAAGACAAGAAAAAAGAAATATTAAAGTCTTCCTAAAATGTTTTTCCTTATATTTTTGAGACAAAAAGATAAAAATATAATATGTAGATGAAATTGAAACCAGTCTTTGGGAGTCATCATTTTCCCATGGTCCTGGTTCGGTTGCACCATGAAGCTTTCAAGAAAGACACGGGCAGGTTAGCCTTCCAGAAGACTTAAATGTTTACAGAGTTGTTTTTACGTTTAAGCCTGCTTGAAAAAGAGCCCATTTTAATCAGATTCTTTTCTCTGTCACATTATGTAAATCTTCATAGAAGAGGCTGTGAAAATGTAACCGACATATATCATAACAGCAGTCTCATTTGTTCTAAAATAGGCTACTTTGACATTTACGGCTCTTTCACTGCAGCGGCTCATGACTAAATAAAAACACAAAACTGTGTGAAAATGCATAATTAAATGAACTTCCAATTACTGTGACGCTAAATGCCGTTAATGATTCAATTCAGTTGTAGAGGTCATAAACTTGTAACATTTCACACATTTACTCTTGCTGACTCATGGAAATCAAAAGTAGAACAATTCAAGACAGCTGCAAAGGAGTCTGGGAAGTTTGTCTGTCTTACCTTTTTTTTCCTTTTTATGCTGCATAAAAGCGTGGTTTTTCAATTTGACATGAGGAAATTAGAAACACCCCCACAAACATTTTATATAATTTGTCATTAAGATCTGCGATCACATTGCTTTATGCTCTTTTGTTTGGCCCACCCTTCTGCCTTGTGGAACCAATTAAATAAAGTCATTAAAAATCAAGTAAATTTGCTGATTGAATATTGTTTCACCCATAGTGTCAGGTAAATTGTAAGAAACTGAGCACTTTGTTAGATATCCAGGTATTAAAGAATTGTAACTTTTGTTTTTGAGTCTTCAGTGTGCACATACTCATTCATATTGACTATTGCATAATAAATGCAAACAACAAGAAGCACGCTTTATTACAAAACATCGAATGACTTCAAAATGATGAGATAGATCCAGAGCTTTGGAGCCACAAAAAACAAAAAAAAAAAACGTGTACCCTATTCAGACATTTAAATCAAAGTCCCATGAAATATGTTTGCAGGCCACTACTGCATCAGGAGCAGAGAACACTCAAGGAGGACAACAAATCAGACTTTAACTTTTTGTCCCTGAGGTGATTTTAATGCTACATTCACATCAGGTAATTTAAGCAAGGGCTGTTACTTAAAAGTCTTTGTAAATACATGTCATGCTCCTACGCAAGTTTTTAAGTCATGTTTGTTGGCTCTACCTACAAAATGTACAGCAATTGAACGCGGGTTTGATTGATTGATCGATTGATTGGTTTATTTCAAGCATAGATTGAAAAAAATACAGGACAAAACACAATTATTTCAAACTCATTACAGAAACAATTAAATGCATTGATTAGAAAATAGAAAACGAAAATAAGACACACTTATGTCACATTTTCTTCATTCATTTTTGTGATAATTAACTAAAGTCAGTAGAGTTTGATTGATTGCTTGAAAAGGAGTGGGAAGAAGCGAACTTATATAATCCCACCCCTACTTATATAATCCCACCCCTACTTAGGTTGAAAGTTGAAAGGTAAACCAGTAGAACTTTGGCCAATCAGGGACTCAGATTTGGTAGTGACACATGGATGGCGTCAATTTTAATTTACAGAAGTAAAAACCGTTTAAAAAATTGATCATGAAGGAGAAATTAATAATTGTGGTTTGTGCCCAGCAAGAATTTTATGGCACCAAGTCTTTTCATATAGAGCTGTAAAAGAAAAAGCCTGGAGTAAGATTCACAAGATTAATGGGCAGCGACATACTAGAGTGAACAACATAAAAGCGCCTTAAAAATCCCAGCTTGATTCTCTATCACAAGACAGTTCAACAGAACTGGTAGCTATCCCAGTACCTCAAAGGTAGATCAACCAGTACCAATGCCTAATAGAAGACCCCTATCAGTGGAATTGCATAAATCAAAGAGGTCAAACATGAAAGAAACATTCCTGGTTTGACTGGATCTTTAGGACAACCGATCAGCTAATCTAAGAGGCTAAAATGGAATACATAAATCCAGCAGTTTACAATGATGTTAAGACACTAAACTATCTAGAGATGACTAAACAAATTAAGAATTATGTGATAGAGCAGCTCTGTTTCTCTGACTGAATAAGCCCACATGATAAACACAAGAAGACGTGTGCACGCCCACATGTCAAATGCCCAATCCATCTGCCTTCAGATGCAATTTAAATTGACAGACTCTCCCACAATCGCTTTGCACCTTTTCTTTTTTAGCTGCACTAATAAGGGTAGTTCTTAAATTGAAAGCATCCACTATAACATGCACAACCACAGCGCAGCAATGTTTTCAGGCATTTTAGCCACACCCACACATATGGCAAAAGGAAAGTTTTCATAGACATAAATAAGAGCCTGGGAGATTAGATTATTTTTATTTTTTTTATATACATTTACTTTCAAGTAGACATATATATATTTTTATATATACATTCCAAAGCACCTTCAATGTGCATCCTTGATATATCCTTTGGAAGTAACCCAGGGTTACAGTGTTTTGGATGTTTGATCTTCAGACACTCTCACCTGGGTGACCCAACTTGAGTCGATCAGCAGTATGCTTATACTACCAGATTGCCGTAGAGAAGGTAAGTGGCTGGATGGTCGGGTGTAAGACTGAATTTTGGGTTCACTTACCAGGGTTTGCAATGAGCTTAATCCAGTGTGGGTCTTTAGGCAAGATCCTTCACAATGCTACCCATTTATGGAACCATAAGGAGATCTATGTCTGGTTCTCTCTGTGCTGGTTCCCACCCTAAACAAAATACAGGCAATCCCTTGTGGAATGTGCTGTAAGGTGAAAAACAACATTGCAGCACAGAGTATTGCAGTGTCTGCTACCATTTGTCATCAATGTGTGAATCTGTGTGTGCATGGGTGAATGGGACTGAGACTGTAAAGCGCTATAGGCCTTCTGAGAAAATATAAGTACTGTAAAAATATGTGCCATTTAGCATTTTACTTGTTAATTTTTCATTTAGGGCACACAGAAGTAGCAGTGGATGTACATTTAGAAGCGCGGTGGGTGATAAATGTTTTTATCTTTCATAAAATCTTAACATGTAGAGCTCTGCTTCAGTCACAGACTACATTTTTTTGAATATTGTGCCAGATATTTTTCCACATTCCACAAACCAATAGTTTAAAAAAGGCACAGAATACTAGCTGTGTTTCCAACATATGCACAAAACTTTATCAAAATTCTAGAAAGATAAAATAAAAAAAAATAAAAAAACCCACACAATTTCACAATTACACCGTTTCCATTAAATCATAATTACATGAATAAACACAAACCAGCTCAAGCGATAAGTCATTCAAAAACACGGCAATGTGAACAAAACTTACATTCAAATTTCTGCCGCGGCACTAGCGCTCATCATCATATCAAAGGAGACGTCGACGTTTTATTCAGACCATGGAGCAACAAGGTACCTTGAAGCGATTTTTGGGAATTGTGATTGATGATTTTACAGAGAAACTGTGAATCC
This sequence comes from Oryzias melastigma, assembly GCF_002922805.2. Taxonomy (NCBI): domain Eukaryota; kingdom Metazoa; phylum Chordata; class Actinopteri; order Beloniformes; family Adrianichthyidae; genus Oryzias; species Oryzias melastigma. Next base: position 13,378,584 of record NC_050516.1, on the reverse strand, counting down.
AACAATTCCACATGACACACTTAACTTTTGATGAGCTGTGCGATGCTGTGAGACTTTTAGTGGCTCCTGCTGTGCAGTGGTGCAGTCACTGTTGGTCATGTGACTCATTTAATTTGAAAAAAGTGTTCCCATTGCAGTTTTACAAATTAGGTCAATTTTGGTATGCCTCAACAACCTCCGCCTCTGAGCGCAAAAACTTTTTTTTTTGATAAATGAAAGTTTTTTCTAACTATGACATAGTTTTCATTAGACCAATTTATTATCGCAAATCCAATTTGCGCAATTTTGTAGTCGATGGAAACGCAGCTAATGTTTTATGTTTAAAAACTTGTCTCATTGTCACTATGAGAAAGAAATCAAAAATCTTACTAAAGACTTGATATTTTTCTTTAACTAAAGATGAAGACTATCCTAAATTAAACATCTCTAAACAATAAATTACACATTTTGTTTTCTTTAAATCTGTTTTTATAAGAAAACATTGAGGTATTTATTTTTGAAATCATATCAGCCATAAAGTTTGGATTTGTCATTTCATAAATGTTACACACCGTCATTATCTTGTTTTATTCTACATTCATTTTATGGCAGTAATATTAGTTTTTCCCATTTATTTAAGTTGACATTAATAATCTCTAATCATTATTTAGGGCTAAAGGGCTGTACAAAGAAAGATGACTGTCTGTGAGCATTCGCTGCATTACTCACAAGTGACATGATTAAAACCTGCAAATAAGAAACCCGTTTAATGAGAAGAGATAAACATGAATCATCAGAGAATGAAGAGTTGCAGCTTGCAAATTTTAATAATAGCCTCAAACGCGCATATATTCAGCTTTGCAGATGAGCACATGTATATTCATCTATTTATGCGATACCCTCATCATTGACAAACTGCAAAGCAGTAGACGGGCTTTAATCTACAATTTAAAATGAGTTGATGTCATTTTCGTGACGCCTCATTTACTGCCCAACTACATTTACATATAACTGAGGAGGGAATTTAGTGTACAAAATGCAAAGCAGCCCTTGATGGGTGTAGTCATTAGATGTCACTACATGAATAAACAGAATTCTGTAGCGAATGTCACCACATTTACATACTAATTAGCTCAAATTGATCTCTCAGATTCTTAACAGCGGGGCAGCTGATAACCAATCAGCTTCTATTTCTCTGAATTTTTATTGTCATCCCTGATGCTTTCATACAGCTTTAAGTGTTAAGTTTTTGTTGCACTAATCATTTTGGACATTTACAGTCTATGTTATGTTGTTTATATAAACTTTGGTCTTTTAGGATGTCAATTTATGTTTCTTTTTTGTTATATTATTTTGCATTATTTGCAGAACTCTGTATGTTCTCAGCTCTAAGTGTTGAATATCACACTTTTAAGATTTGATACAATACATATCACTTTTTTCATTCAAAATTTGATTGCAGTTACCAATAGCTTTTACTGGTCATTTTTTATGGATGATTTTCTTTTTTTCTCAAGCGATGTCCTAAAAACAAATACTGTCAAAAACTGGCCAGACAACATTAATGTGCAAGGTTAAAAATAAAAAATCATTCCATCTAAAATCAACCGTGCATGCCGAGCTGTATTGTTGGTAAGGATAACACGCATACTCTGTGGCTCCTCTGGTCACGACTCTGATGTAGTAATTCAATATTCTGTGGGCTTGGGGAGTGATTTGGCTCACCTATCAACCCAAAATATCTAGAAATGATACACATAGTTGTGTTTTTTCATTTATTAACTAGTAATCAACACTTTGATGGAGTAGTTGATACCAAAATTGGCTATGTACTGGTATCTGTATTCCAGTATTTTGGTGTTGATCATTAGTGGTTAGGTAAACTTGATGTCACCATTTAGAGAGGTCTAATATTGAGTTTTATATGATCTAGGGTCTGCTGCACGGTGGCGCAGTGGTTAGCGCTCTTGCCTCACAGCGAGAAGGCCCCGGTTCGAATCCCGGCTGGGACCTTTCTGTGTGGAGTTTGCATGTACTCCTCGTGCATGCGTGGGTTTTCACCGGGGACTCCAGCTTCCTCCCACCGTCCAAAAACATGCTTCATAGGTTAATTGGTGTCTCTAAATTGCCCCTAGGTGTGAATGTGAGAGTTAATGGGTGTGTGATTGAGGCACTGCGACAGACTGCCGACCTGTCCAGGGTGTACCCCGCCTTCGCCCTTCAGTAGCCGGGATAGGCTCCGGCTCCCCCGCGACCCCGAAAAGGGAAGAAGAAGATGAATGATCTAGGGTGAATGGTTGATCAAATCTGCATTGCAGAGGTCTGTGTAAACATAGTGTCAAAAAGTTGAGGACATTCTTTTTTTTCTGCTGTCATCTCTCCTTAATTGTGCAGCCGATGCAACTAATGACAGGTGAGTCAGAATGAATGTTCAGCAGTAGCCGTAACCCAATTCAGCTGCAACCTTTACCTGTTAACTGAAGATTTCCCTGAAGCTTCTTCATGGTTTCATTTTTTGCACCTCATTAGAATCACAAGGAGATATTCGCTCTGTTCATGACAAAAACAAATGTGATCTGAAGTTCACAAGCTCCTCCAGTGAGACTAAGCCATGAATCAGAATGAATGCTGTGTTATATTTTAATGTTAAGCATTTTTTTTATTAAAAAAGTAAAAAAAAAGGTCACTCAAGTACTTTAGTTTCAGCTGCCGTCCTCTGGTGTCCCACAACCTCACAAATTTACAAGTATCATGTAAAGTGGGCTATCACAGATGCCTATTAAAGACATCAGGCTGTAATCTTAGAGTTTTTGTGGGGAATTCTATATAGATTCACTCTGAATATGACAGTTTGTTGCATTTTTGTGTTTATATGTTCTGCAAGCAAAGTGCTGATTGAGCTCCGATGGGAGATAGAAGATTTTTTTGGAGGTCCTACGATGCATCAATAATGGAGAATGACACTAACTCAGACAGATTTGAGAGGGGGTGTCATCTCTCACAAAGACAAAAGAAAATGCAGACATCCATGGTTGGGAAGGCACCGTGGATAAACTTCACTGAACAGCCAATATCTTCATTCAGGTGTTTTTCAGGACCAGAATCTCATTTTACAAAAAACAATGTTCATAATTCAATACTTTTTTTTTTTTTTTTTAGATCTTTTAGACTTGACAAGAGTGTAAACCAGGTATTTTAGAAAACTAAGCTCAGCATTTAAGCATCCTTTGTTATATATGTGTAAACTCATGCAAAAAAGAGTTTTACCAACATTTATGTTAGCATTTGTTTTCTAGCTTGGAGCAGATGACTTTGTGAACCTAATAAATAATCCTTCTAGTCAGATCAGAGCAGAGGGATTAAAAAGGCATTTTGATATATTTTTCATTTTATTTTCTCAAAGAATTTCTAACTATTTAACAAAGTAAAAGTGCATTTCAATCAACCAGCCCTTTCTATATAAACGAATTGCATTCTGAAGTTGCATCAAACTATTCAATTCTTTTTTTCCAAAAATGTTAACATTACAGATTGAGATCTGAATCTGAGAGGTTAAACAGTCTTTCTGCTATTCATGAACTGTGAAGAAGGCATAAATCCTGCTTACAGTGTCTTCTTTCTTCTCATAACAATGAAAAGGAGTTGAAAAAACAAGATTTAGAACTGGGAAAAAGTCATTCAGTTAAATACTGTAGAGTAACAGAGAAACTGTATATATTTTGTGCTACTTAAGTCTAAACACAATTTTAATTTTGTAAATATGCACTAAGAAATATGTCAAAAATATTATTCATAATCAGTTTTTTTTTTATTTTTATTTTTTACAACACTTAATTTATTTAGTAGATTTTCTAAATGTAGCACCTTTAAAGGTGTTTGCAACACACATTACCATGGTGACACACTTCAGAAAATGTTTGCCTCTTGTATGTTTGTGAACCTTGTATGCTTCACTGTTTTACTTATTCTCTCCAAAATTTTGTTTATTATTGCATCAGTGCACGACAGCCTTGTGTTTGCCTGGGTGGTGTACTCACGCCGTTTGACACGACAGCTGCTTTCCATGGGCGGGGGGCAGTGGGGCCCGCCACCTTCATCTCTGCAGCAATTAGCTTCATAAAGACCCACGAGGCTCCCTGAGAGTGGAAGACAAAACTGCTAATTATGTGGAGCAGACTGCAGAGGTGCTCCTCCGGGCAGAATCATAACACTGAGACGCTTCCATTTAAAGCCATTAGTTCAGATCAATACGTTAATTTAGAGATGAGCAACAAAGGTTTGAAATCCCACGACATGTTTTGTTTTCTTTCTGTAGACACTTGAATAAATGTTTCTCTTCTTTTGTCCGGCAGCTGTTCTGCAATGAAATGTCAGCGGGAAAATGTTCTAACAAGATTTTATTCTGTTTACTCTCACGATACTGCTCTTTCTCTCCAGCTGTGAAATGAGGATGGTATAAACATGACATGATGAAGAGGGGTGGAAATTCTGAACAATGTATTGTTTGACTGACCAAGTCCATCTGCCCAAAGGTTATGAGAAGTTCGCTCCAAAGCTACAGACACACCAGGAAGATGATGAGTGTTCAAGAACATGTTAAACGCGGGTCCTAGCCCGGACTTTGCCTATTGTTCACGTTAGACAAGCAAAGAGAGGCGACTTCTTCTTTTTATTCTGTTTACTAGCATGTCCGCCACCTACAGTTGGAAGATCCTTGGTGCCAAATGTCAAAAGGGGTGCAAACCTAAAAACTGTTGTATAGCTATGTGTGAACACAAGAGTTGTTTAATGTGGAAGTACAAAATCTGTATCCATGCTTTTGTATAGACATTTGATTAATCAATTTAAATTTATTCATATAGCCCAGTATCAAAATAGTCTCATTGAGCTTATACCGGTAAAGGTACAAAAGCAGAAAGTCAGTCATAAAATGTGAACAATAGGTGATAAACTAAACTAAACAGACTAAACAAAACTGGTTATCCCTGCCCTTATACCCTTCTTCTCTGTGAGAAAAAACTCCTAAAATAACTGATTCCAGGAAAAATAAGAGGAAACCTTAGGGATGTCCACATTAAGGAGAGATTCTTTCCTAGGATGGGCAGGTGATTTACCAGGACTGTTAAAGAAGAATTAGCTAATCTAACTGGGGGATAGCTGCACAGCCATGACGAGCTGGAGGTGAGGTCCATGACCAAGAACAGGAGTATAGACGATCCACTTGCAATCTCTCCCACTCTGAGATGCCAGAGGTGAGGTCAATAGCCAAGAATAGGAGCACAGGCGATCTCTGGGAAGGAGGAGCAACACGTGAATACCACTGCACCAAACAGAAGCATAGATAGCTAAATAAAATAATTACAAGTAGTAGCTTAATCACGCTTTACAGACTGAAAGGATTTGTATCGGACCCCAATGAATACTGGCACAGCATGAATGAATAAAATATTTATTCGGCTCAGGCAGGACAAGGAACTCTGGAGAGACAGCCTTCTGTCAGCAGGGGGCGCACAGGCACTAAGGAAGGAGAGATGTAAGAAACGCAGGCAGGAGAGGCAGATGTAATCAGATAGGAACCGGTTAGGATCTTAGTTGGCGGAGAAAACTCATGAACGGCGATCAACAGAGGGAGCCAAAGTGGAAGTAGAGGGAGTGCACAATAGAGGGCCGATGTTGAGGGTGGTGTGGGAGGATGTCCAAGTATGAAGGGGAAATGGCAGGAGGCAATGGTGCTGGGGCAAGACTTGTGGGTGAAAAGTTCCAGTGCAGGAGTTTCTCAGAGACAGGTTCACAGGTCAGTCCAAAGGTTCTCATGAACAGGGTTGAAGCACCAAGGAAGGCTTGAGACAAACTGACAGAGACTGCAGGGCAGCAGCTCCTAATAAAGGGAGGTAAACATGTGTCACTCATCCCCAGATTAGCTCCCAACAGACTGTGTGGATGAGAGAGGAGTGCAGCTAAAGTGAACAGATGCTGCAGATTTTTTCATCATCTGGGGCCGTGGAAGGTTGTAGAGAAGAGTGGCCATATCTTGAAAGAATTGCAGGTGTGTTTTGCAGTTCCCATGAGACTCAAACAGCCACCACAAAGGACGTCATGAAAATGGAACGTACCACTGTCGTGTGTGGTAATAAGTGTATTGTGAAGTATTTGTAAAGATAATGTAAGTTATACATGCTCATGATGTACGGTTGTGGTGTCCTCATGCTGCACTCTAGTAGTTAGTAAAATGTACACACTGGCTCCTAATTGCACGCATGTGGTGTGCAGATGATACATATGTACCTGTATTATCACTACTGTCACATCACTTTTAAGACAAACTACACTGATTGTTTGATTTCCTAATGTTCAAAAGTCAGACTGCACACAAGGAGTATGCTACACTCAAAGAAATGATCCATTGG
>NC_050516.1:13371004-13372078 GCF_002922805.2 Oryzias melastigma | reverse complement strand
GGGCTTGAATCATTTTTTTGAGTGTAGGGGAACACACCTATTAATAGAACAACACTAACTGGCTTCTTGAACAAGGTCTGAGGGATTTAACAAAAGACAAATCTGTACATCGTGCCTGCATCTCACCTCAAACGTACCCTTAAGAGTTTCTTAAGTGTTTGTCATGATGTGTTACCCTCAGCTTGCCCATAGAAAAAAATGCACATAAGCATCTTTGCTCTACGGACTCACCAAGCAGTCTCCGACCTTCATATTTCATGTGTAAATATGCATGACCCATATAAGTTTGCCTATTTTTCCCCTGCTTTCCCCCTGGCTTTCCACGGCAGCTGTATGGGCAATTGTAACTATGGTTTAAGTTTCCTTCTGTTTTGTGAAATTTAGCTCTGTGTGAGCAAAGATGAATGCATGTGCTTACACTTCACAAAGTACAACTCTAGAGTTTAATGCGGTTTCCCTTGGAAAGAAGATACCTGAGAGAGCAGGGATGATAAATGCCTAACATTCATACAGTTATTAAACAGAACAGAACTGTGTGAGTCCTTAACAGGCAAATAAAATTGGTCTGAAATACAATTCCTAAAATACCGTGGATAATTGTCTTAAATACCAAAAATGTAGAATCCATACTAATCAGAGAAAAAAAAATGCAAATTTAGATTTGATTCAAAGGTCAAAACTCGACAGCCTCTTAGTGGAATTTAATCAACATTTTGTTTCAAGAAAAAGGCATAAAATGCAGCTAAGCTCTAATAATTCAGAGCACTTGAGGATATTGTAATATTCAAAAGCTGAATAATTGTAATCCGCTATTAAGCAGACATTACTGGTTCCTTCAATTGTACATTGCTATAGACAAAAAAGAAAAACATAAAATAGATTGAAACTGTACACAGAGTGTGTGGCTATGTCCAAATTGTTTCCCTATTTACTAAAATACTAGTGTGGTATTATAGTGCCCTGGATTCTAAAACCAATTCAGTCACCATGCACTCAAAGAAATGATCCATTGGATGGACTCAATTTAATTAAGGGCAGGTTTTCCATCCAAAAAATATGTGTAGTCTGAACTCA
>NC_050516.1:13363258-13370923 GCF_002922805.2 Oryzias melastigma | reverse complement strand
TTTGAGTTCAGACTACACATATTTTTTGGATGGAAAACCTGCCCTTAATTAAATTGAGTCCATCCAATGGATCATTTCTTTGAGTGAATGCATTGTGGTAAATATTCTCTAATGTATTGAGCATCAATGCACGCTTGTTTTTTATAAAGACACTCGATTTTGGAATGATAGATTTCGACAACACTAGAAAATGGTGAACATACTATATAGTGAGTTGAAAAGGAATTTGGACATATCTCATGTTTACTACTTTTTTTTTTTTAAACACTCAGCATGACATCACTGATTTCCCAAAGCAAAACCTAAGAAATATGAACATTTCACAAAGGCTATTTATGAATCCACTAAAGATGGAGAATTGGGTGGAAGAAAATAAATTAAAAAACATTTTTTTTGTCATGAAAAATTGTTGAAAGGCAATGTATTGTGATTTCCATCCATCCATCTTCTTGACCGCTTGTTCCCTTCCGGGGTCGCGGGGTGCCGGAGCCTATCCCGGCCACTGATGGGCGAAGGCGGGGTACACCCTGGACAGGTCGCCAGTCTGTCTCAGGGCCACAATCACACACCCATTCAGTCACCCACCCACACCTAGGGGCAATTTAGAGTCACCAATGAACCTATGAAGCATGTTTTTGGACGGTGGGAGGAAGCCGGAGTCCCCGGTGAAAACCCACGCATGCACGGGGAGAACATGCAAACTCCACACAGAAAGGTCCCAGCCGGGATTCGAACCGGGGCCTTCTCGCTGTGAGGCGAGAGCGCTAACCACTTGCGCCACCGTGCAGCCCTGTATTGTGATTTATCTTAGCTAATCCAGTGAGCATTGATGCACACTTTTTATTTTTTTAGAGACTTCTGGGAAATTTATTGGGCACTGGATTTTGGAATTGTGATTTGGAAAGCTCTACAAAATGTGTCAGAAACTGATGGTGTATGACTATATGCAAAAGACAAGGACTAAGTAGGTGCAGTAGGTCAAATTTATTTATTTATTTATTTTTTTGGTGAAAATGTATGTCAGTCAAATGAATCAATGCTGAAAATCACACCACAAGTTCTGTCAGACAGATACACTCTTTTTTGACTCTAGAATACTCTGTGCAGAACAAGCCCACATCATCAGACCTCCACCACCATGCTTGAAAGTAGGGGTTCTTTTTCTTTATGGACAAGTCTAGAATGGGACAAATTTAGTGCTGTGCTATGACCACACATTATATCTTTAGTTTTGTCTGTAATTTCTGTTAACAGATTTTTTTTTAAATAAAGTTTCACACTGCCAAACAAAGTCTTGATTCAATTCAGGTTTATTTATAAAGTACCTTAGCATAGCATATAAAAAGGTGCCTTACAATAAAAGCTCAAAACATTAAAAACGAGTAACATAATTTGAAGTAAAATAGTATAAGCACTATAATAAAATAAGAATACAAATTAAAGCAAAAAAAACAAAAACAGAGTAAAACACATACAGAGCAGAGTTTCACATTTTATTAAGAAATTAAAAAAACAACCAAAAAAACTGTTTCAATAAAAATGTCTTATTTTCTGTCTTACAAGACACAAAAAATCTTCTCAAGAAAGTTTTTTAAAAGTAAAATTATCTTAGTTTGAGAAAAGATTTCTTTGCGACTAGAATTTTTTTAATTTTTGCTTATTTGAAGAAAATCTGCCAACTGGGTAAGGATCTTTTGAGTTATATTTAAGGGCTGGTTTTTACAGCAGGAAGTACCAAGCCCAACATTACAACTAAAATGGTCCCTAACAAAAAAAAAGGAAAAAGAAAAAAAAATGCTTGCCTCATCATGCACACAAAACAGCAAAAACATAAAGTTTGATTGCTTATTCTGACAGAAACAGAAATAAATAAATAAAAAAAAAGATTCAAAATAAATGTCAGTTGTCTCCTGAAGGCTCCAGACCAGGACCTGTGACACGAAGAAGACATCCTACTTAGTGGCTTGTTCCTGTATAGCCCATGGCCCTGAACATCAGGCAGGATGCTTGTGGAGGTCTTTAACCACTTCAAACTGCTGTTTATTGTTCTTAGATCACCTTCACCTGAACGATAAGGCCAGGCTCTAAAGCAAAACCTCTAGGGATTAGATTAAAAAAAAAAAAAAAAAGAAAAAAAATATAAAAACATTGTTTTTAGACATTTTTGCCCACAGTGTATTTGTAAAATGCATCATGGATGTCAGACAATCCTCAAAGGTGAAATATTAGCTGTTTAAGTATGTGTATTGTTATAAAATGATTATTAATTTATTTATTTTGACCTGATAAAACAAAAAGTAAACATCATAAGCAAAAGTAGTGAAAAATAACTGTATGCAAAGTTTGAAAAGGGCTTTAAATTTATATAAATACTTTATGTACAGAAGAATAAGAAACCCTAATACTTAACATCAAAATCACCATATCGGCTTATAACTCCACTTTGATACTGCTGCTGAGTTCAATAAGAACATCTGCAACTTCATTTCAGTTAACCTAAAAACAGAGGCATCCATCAGTAACAGGAGCATGAATTTTCTCAAAGCTGCTTCAGTTTTTAGATATAAACTGATTCTTTTTAAAATGAAATGTGTTTCCTCTGAGTTTGAAAAGTATCTTGAGTCTTTCATTTTAATTTTATTGAGCATCATTAGCATTCTCCAAGCATTTTGACAAATTTAGGCAATGACGGATTGAACATTGTCCTTTTGTTTTGAGAAATGAATGACAGAAAGAAAAATGAAGAAAGCAGTGAGGACATTCAGCTTCTTTCCATAGACAATGCATGTATGCTGTAATAAAATCACTCCAGGAAGCCTGGAGAAAGTAAACATTGACTACTGCTTAACTAGTACAAATACGCACTAATCTTAAAATCAGATTTTAATTTTGAAAATCACAAAGCAAGGAGAGGTGATAATTTTCAAGCTATTTTTCTGTTGTATGTTGAGAGTGGGACTGGTGAATGGGAACATCTGTGCAGTTCCTGCTGTACAGCTGCTCAAAGCCATTTTACTAAGAACTGTAATCACCTGATAACCTGCAGAGATCCGGAATGAGGCGGCCAGAACATGAAAGTTGTTGTGCTACACCTGCGTCGACTGCTTCTGACTCATCTTTGTCTGCTGTTAAATCTCAGAAAAATGGAAAAATGCCTCTCCAATCTCAACATCAGCTTGTGGATTTCTTGAAAGAAATGGTGTATTTATGCCATTGTCATTTTTTTTACTGCTAACCCAGATTTTAAAGAGACATCTGTGACATGTTTTTGGTCAAACTGCTAAAGAAACTATACTAACGCTTCATCAATCATTCATTTTAGACTACGGTCACATTTGCTAAAATGCCACCATGTAGCAACCTAAATACCAGTTATTTAGCTAAATCAACCAGTGGCCACACAGCATTTGTAATCGGGGGTGGCAGTTGTTTGATATTGCCTAAAATAATCATAGTTAAAAGACCACCAGGAACACTTCTACAATAGATCAAAACATGATTGGAGTAGATTTTTAAGCTCTATGCTCATAGCAACAGGTCTTTAGGGGGAAGAATCAACTCTAAATCATTTCCCTTGTTTTACTGGTCTCAAATTTGCTTTTAAGTTCTCTGAAGAATATCTGCTTTCCTTACGATTAGTTCTCTGACTTTCAATGGCAGAACTATAGATCAATACAACATCGATATAAGTGCTATTGATAGTTAGGCTCTATTAACTAAGTTATGGTTTATTTCTTCTAAATTTCCTGTGTCTAAGGGTTATTAAAGTACAAAACAAAACAACATAAACCTAAAACATTAAGTTAACCTAACCTAAAAATGCATGTTTTAAATCCAAAAATAGTCCAATAGTCCAGTTCTCTGAAGACAAAGGAGTTTATTTTCTACAGTCTCAGAACTTTCCTGCAGAGTTCCTCTCTAGTGTCCCTGTCAAGACAAAACTGATACAACAAGAAAAATAAAGTTGACTTTTTTAAAGGGATTTCAAAACTAAATGTTGTTGTGTGTCCATGTATATGTTGATAACTGTTTCTGTGTTAATTAGATATTGTGTTTTCCCAAATAATGCTAAGTGTTTATTTCTTTTGGAACATGCCTCCGTCACAACTCCTCAAAATGTATTTGGCTTATTTTTAATATTTTTTTTGATGGAAGTGTCTGTTTCAGGTAAACAAAGATTGGGCTGTGAAATTGGAATTGAATTTACCATCAGTCCCTACCAAAACATGCTACAAAATAGCAATTTGTCACTGATAGAAGCATTTTGCCTTTAAATAATCTAGAAGAAAAAATTAAGTAGTAGAGATGCAAGCATAATTTTCAGGACGTTACAATCTTTTTGTTACACACAAATACAATTGACAACATTTTCAACATATTCAAAAGTTGCACCAACAGCAACAGCAGCTGCAAATCAAACAAGCAAAAATGCAATAACTGCTTTTATGCAGGTAAACCTTTAAAGACTTAAAGACTTATTGAGAAAATTCTAGTAAAATAAATGAATAAAATAGAAGCAAAAGAAGACAAATTCATCAAATTAAAACCTTTAACCCTGATTTACTAGCTACTGGGATGAGTCGAACTTCTGTCTGGTAAAGTTTTTGGTGAACTTTTTCTAGTTATTTTCTTTGAATCTTTTGTAGTATTTCACAAATTGATTTTTTGTATGCCAGATAATATCAGTTGAATAATGCACTTTATTGCATGTCAGATAATACATGTATGCATTGAATATTGTACCTATATAGACATGTTTTATTACTAAAATAATTCTAAAATAGTCCAACTGATTCTTCAAATAAAGAAAAATTAACACCTTTATTTGATTGCTTTTATATTGCACTCTGGGGCCTTTAAACCAACCGTGAAATGTCAATACCAATGGATTGCTTTGCATAGTATTGTCCAAAACCATAACTGATCAGATGGGAACAAAAGCACAAATAAGTAAACAGCCGAGTCTTCTTAAGGCTGTATATTGACATTTGTTGACCTTTGTGCATTTACCAATGGCTCAATTTTCAACCTATATGGTTTGCTCCCAATTAGACTGTGGACTCTTTTTAAAAGAAGGCAATCCTCTGAAATCAATACGACACTAAAAGTTAAACAAGTCCCCAACATACACAATAAAATTCCTGTAGATGATTTAGAACTTTTCAGACTATCTGGTGTTCCATCAACTAAAAAGGTCACATCTGACTCCTCTTCTTAATGGTTTCCTATGGCTGCCTGAATACAGCTCACACCACCTCATACTGATGCATACAGAGGAGGTGTTGGTTCTATTCTTCTACTTTTATTCAATCACACAGGCTGGTGCTCTTTCAGGATCACTAGATTCTTTCTGGAACATCGTATAATTCTTATCACCAAACACCCAAGACATTCTTCTTCTATGGTGGTGGAACAAGATGTTATCAGAGAAGTGTCATCCCTCTCCATGTCTACCCCGAGGGGTTTGGAAAATATCTGTTTTATAAGAAAGCCTCATCACCTAGCAATCACTCACCACTTTTGAATCAGTTTAACCTGCACTTTTCCCATGAAATGGATCAAGTACACTAAAGCCTACTCAAGGGTTATCCCAAGTGATTTAGCGTCAGTGGAGTTCCTTCAGAATAGACGTTAAGCAAATGAATAAAAAGTGCAAATGTGACTTTACGCTAAGATAAAGTTGATGCCGTCTGTATTAATATTCCTTGAAGTATTCACGTTTGATCGGGCACATATGTGTTTCTAATCAGACCATCAATCAGGATTTTCAGGAAAGAAAAAAAAAAGAAACAAGCAGCGGAGTCCTGCATTCATCTCTGCAGAGGCAGTTTATTGACACTTCCCTCTGTGTCTCATTAGCATTACAGTCTGTCTTGTTCTCTGTGATCACTGACAGCTAATAAATACACAGATCAGATTCCTCTCCAAAACCAACTCCATTTCATGCAAATTTTAATGAGAAGCAAATGAGGCAGCATGAGAGAGATGTCGATTTGAATACTGACTGGCACATTAGAGTGAAGCTGAGCCTACAGCGAGGCATCTTCTTGCTCGTTTGTTAGTCTTTCGCGTCTTCTGCAGTGGAGGATCAATCACCAGCCGAGAAGGAAAACAGGCAAACACGCCAACAAGCCATTTGCACACATGCATGGGTTTAAGGGTACTTTAGTCTCCTGCAACTTCAAGTTGACTTCAAGAAGGGAAGTGGAACATCATAAGTACTTTCCCCAGGTTAATTGGCTGTAGGGGAATAATAAAAAATATATATTTTCATTTCAACTTTTGACTCATGTGTCCTAACAATAAATTAAGTATTTAACCTCACTTAGCATCTTCGCATAGGTGTACAGTATACACGTTGGATCAAATTGGAAATATTTGAAAAAAAATGTAACTACCTTCAAAACACAAAATAATGCAGCATGTGATAAAGGAAATCTAACAAAAAAGCAAAACTGATTGGACCCAGAAACAAACTACCATCACTAAAATACCCCACATCCCAGCTCTAATCTTGCTGGTAGCAGTTTGAAAACAGTTTGTAAAAGCTTCAAATACATTTAAGAGTCAGTAGGTAGGACAGAAAAGCTGGTGTAAAACACGCTTGATTGTGTAACAGGAACCACCAAACTCAGCCGCTCGTGACAAGAGAACAGAAGTGGAATAATGTGTTGGGAAAGGAAGGTAATAAAAACACTGATGTTTGTCAGAACCAAAAATGATGATTCAAAAAGAGAAAAAAAACAGCAGTGACTACATTTTTCCTGATATACAATAGAATTTTGCTTTTTGCTTTGACATTCAGTTCCTGTATCAACTTCATGATTCTGCTTTACAAAAATTAATTAAAAACTTCTACTTTTGTTTGAAAATGTTTCCCAGCTTCACTATATCAGATCACCAGTGACACTGTTGGCAAAGTATCTGGCCTGTTGTTCAGATTTTAAATCTGCAATGACGAATGAAGTCTATAAAAGCCTTAGTCACATAAACCCATACGGTGATCCACCCATTTGGGAGGTTTCTGGGTAGTCTAGGTCCAGTTATTAACACTGAGGTTGTAGACAGGAGGAGTTGCATCTTAAGAGCAGCACAGGAGTGTCTTGCAGTTCCCTTGAGGCTTGTATGGTCACCTTAATGGACATCATGGAAATGGAATTGTGTGTGTGGTAAGTGTATCACAAAGTATTTGTGTGGATAATGAAAGTTAGGGGATGCTGTCAAACAGTATCCTTTCACTGTTGTTGGTGCACATAATGGCTCCTTACTAGCCACTCTAAAATGTGGCAAACATGGAGTACATAAGAGGTGCTCACTTATAACTTGAACAGGACTAACGGGCCCTCAGGAAGGGTTCGAGGTGTTATCAAAATGGAAAATCTGTACCACACACCTGCGTCTCACCTGCTTCCCTCATCACTCGTGCCCTCTTATGGAGTCCAGATGACCCCAGCCTGATATTGATGTGTGATCCCTTCCATGACAAAGGTGATCCACCTTTTAATGTAAACATGCATAAGGTAGCACATGGGTTACATGAAACTTATATGTTCATGACCTGTCCCCTGCTGCAAGAAAGAAAACAAAAATGTCCATGGAGAATTTTGCTCCACAGTCTTAATGAGTGGTTGCAACTTTAAAATTCCATGTGGGCCACCTTTGTGC
>NC_050516.1:13355134-13362941 GCF_002922805.2 Oryzias melastigma | reverse complement strand
CATTCGCTGGCCTAAACCTACTTTAAAAAATACTAGCCTTTGTTTTTCTCTTTTCCTAAGTATATAATTAAACTTTTAATTAAAACAAAATATATATATATAAATTCTTCATAATCTGGGCAGTCATCTATTTCTAGAGGTTTTGTTTAATTCCCAACGGTACAGATTAGAGCACTCCTGACTGCACTGGAGCACAGTGGTCTGTACTGTTCAGTGCTGTCCTCACTCGACCTCATCAGAACCCACAACTGTCATGTAGCTGAACTTCTTCCAGTGCCACTAACCTCTGGGGGGCCCAAACCGTTCTCACCCTCGATCAAGGAGAATTTATCATGCTGTCCAGCTTCTGTGTCAGTAAACACCTTCTATCCACGTAACATTTAACCTGCAGATTGTCCTCTCATGCAGTCTGCTTTTCAATGATAAAAAAATATTGTTTGAATAATGGTCAACTTTATGCATTTATTTATTGCATTTGGGTCTGATTTTCCCACTGTCAAATTTGCTGACTCCCTTAAAGTCTCTGCCTTTACATATGTGGACCAAACACACAACTGGGGTGTGTGACAAGTCCTAAAACACTTGTGTGCATTTGCTTATGGATTTGGTATAAACAGCCTCAAATTTATGCAATTAAACCTTTGCAAATGCAACCACTGAACTATTTTCCCCCTCAAACCAGTGTCAAATCAGCATTTAGTTTTTGAATCTGTGGTAGCACCTTTGAAAACGTTCAGACACTTCTAACTACTTTTTTTGTGGTTTTATTAGACAATTGTGGACACTAAAATGAAACGGTTGACCTTTTTCATCATCTCAATAAGCAACCAAAGCTGCCAGAGGCACCCAGGCAGTAAAAGAAGGTTCTTAGAATTCTGTATCTCTGCGGTTGTTTCGGTTGCTGGTTATGGATTGTTTTAATTTATTCTGCATTTGAAATGAACAAGGCAAGTTTATTTGTATAGCACATTTCATGAACAGAGACAATTCAAAGTGTTTTACATAAAACAATAAAGAAACTATCAAAAGAAATATTAAAGTTGCAATCATTAAAATAACATTAAAAGAAAGTAAATTAACTGTATTTAAATCAAGCATAGATAATCAGTGTGGGTATAAACTTTTGAATACATACTAGTCAAATGCAGCTGAGAACAGGTGAGTCTTTAACCTGGATTTAAATACACTGAGTGTTTCAGCTGATCTAAGGTTTTCTGGAAGTCTGTTCCAGATCTGTGGAGCATAGAAGCTGAATGCAGCTTCTCCATGTTTAGTTCTGACTCTAGGGACTGATAAATGACTGCGTCCAGATGACCGGAGAGGTTAAACACCTCACTCCACAGTGCTTTGCAGTACTGCCTTTACAGTCCGAACAAGAAGATAAACTGGAAGTCCAAACTAAATCTTGACAAGTCCCTTGTTTCAAGAAAAAAAAAAAGTCTCATTTTCTGTCCTCCAAGAAAAGGAATTTTATTATTAAAGTTTTTCAATAGTAAATTATCTTATTTTTAAAAAAACATGTGTCAGTGACTTTTTTTGTCTTGAAATTGGAATTCTTGGTGAGACCATTTTTCTTACCCGACTGGATTTTTTTTATTTTGCTTATTAAAGAAAATTTTTCAAAGTCTAAATTTGACAATATTTTAGGGAGGTTGTTTTCATGGTGTGTTTATAAAAATCTAAAAAAGTTCAGCATTTATTGAAAGAAAGACTTTTTGTTTCCATTACAACAAACTGATTCCATGCTTTTATTTTCTTTTATTTTTACACTTGTTAGAGGAATCAATAAACACTTAAGCTGATACATTGCCATTCTGCCAAACTGGGACACTGAAAGCATTTTTGCTTTGAACATTGCACACCTATTTCTTCCACAAATTTGATTGTTTACTGCTGTATTCACTACTTTCTCAGTAGCTCCTAAAAGATCATTTCAAATCCTGTTGCAGTGTGGATCATCATAATGTGCTAATCGAGCATTTATATGGAGGAGTTTGACACAGCTATATTCTCTGGATGTTTTAGCTCAATAGTTCCAGCGAGACTAATATATTGAGCGTGATTGAGTTTTTGATGTCATGCAAATAACCAACTGTCTTCAGATAAAAAGAAAAAAGAAATATTTTCTTTAAAAAAAAAGTGTTTTCTTTAAAGAGAGCTGTTTTTTTTATTGCTGAAACAACCAAGTTGCTCCATCAAATCTACAGCTGAACACCAGATTTCCCGCAGTTCCACCAGCTGCTCTTTTAGGAGTGTCATTGTGCAAAATAAGAAGTGATCAGGGAAAAAAAAAAAAAAAAGAAGTACTTTTTTAACTTTAAGTCCTTGCACATCTTGACAATATGTATCCAGCAGACACATTTAAATTGACATGAAAGTTTCTTCTTTAGATTAATGCTTTAATGCATTTAACATAATTAAAGATATTTCCTTCATTTAATGTATTTGTGGTCCTTGCAAAGCCCTTATGAATTCACACTGATTTGAACTGCGCTCACGTTCATCTGCAAGTGAACAGAAACCCTCGCTCTCAAGAGCACTAGAGTTCTCTTGTCATCAAGCTTGGGAGTTATATGTAATGTAAATATGACAATGCCGCTAACGTGTAGCGTGTCACAAACAAGAATTATTGTAATTGTGAACAGAAGTAATGCAATCTGATGAACTTCTGTCTGACTCTTTAGTCTCGCTTAATGAGCTTTTTAGTTCTACGCACCTTAAGTTTGAAAACAAAACATTCATTGATGGTGTGTCTTCTAATCCAGTGCACCCTATAGTGTGGACGATACAGGATGCAATTATTTTGGCGAACCAGGTAAGTGCTTTGAGAAAACTCAAGGATCAGTGTTAAAAAAAAAAAAACACAATAGTAATAAATTGTGAATATTTTTTTAAGGTTCCTTTAAGAACAGATTTGGTGGTCTGTGGGATGTTTTCTAGGAAGCTGCTTGGTGTTCCAAACTGATGAGCCACACGGGAAAATCTGACAGAGTGGAGGACTTGATTAATGATCTCATCGCCCGAGAGAAGTCCCTTGAGCAAGGCACTTCATCATTGACTACTGAAGCAGCGCAGAGGCCAGAGGGAGACTTTTCATTGGGCGTCTTCTGTCTGCGCGAGCAGTTCATGAAAACTTTATACGCTGTTGAAGCGCTCGATGTTCTGATAATTGTTTTTAGAGTGAAAACACAGAGTTGGATGGGGGAAGAAAAACGCTGCAGGTTCTCTCCGTCAAGTGCTTTTTTGTTTTTATGAAACTCAACAAAAAAGGTGGAAGGAACTTCAGATTAGGTAGTTTTAAATATAGATTAAATTTTTGTTCAAACATTTTTGAAAGAGTTAAAAAAGCTAACTGTTGATTTTACACTTTTTTTTTTTTTTTTAAATTGAAAAAAAAAAAAAAAATCAGATTTTTTTTAAAGAAAATCAAACCTTTAAGATTGTTTTTATTTCAATCCAAACAGAGATGCTGAATGATGCACCATTTCTGACAAAGAAGTAAATAAACCACAATTTCAAAGACAGTAAAAGTAAAATGTATTTAAGAACTTTTAGACAAAAAAGCTCAAAATACTTAAAGTCCCAACCAAACCTGTGTTATTTTCTTGGACATAGTTTCTGTAGAGCACCAGTACTTTATTAATAATTCGCCTCTGAGTTGTGGATGTAATTATTGGTGTGATAAGCCTGCCGCCTTTTTCCATCATCCATCTGTGTTCACACGCTCTCCCACTAGCTTACAGCCCCTTTCAAAACCATGGTTTGCCTTAGCAGTGAAACAAGAATGGCAAACAATATTGGAACTATCCAGGCGTTCAGTTTTGAGCCAGATGCAAGCTCAGAAGAGGAAAACAAGGACGTCCATGAATCTAGTCCTCTACAAGTGGATGCATGGAAATGGAGTGGCGCAGGGAGCTTGTGGCCCATCAGTTGTATAGCCTCAGCGTCAATTCTAAAAGCACTTTCCAATTGTATCTTTTATATGCTGCTGCTTCACAACCACTTTAATAGAGAAAAATAATTTTAAGCTTACTTTTGTCCTCTAATTATGACAAAATTGTCACACAAATATGTAAAAAACACCAAAAACATGATTTTTGTTGGAGTGGGTTTTTAATGATGAGCAACAATTCAAAACCAACAAACTACATATAAAAAGAAATCTAAGAGAACAACAGGCAGAAAAGTTTTTGGACCACTGAATAAATACATGTTTTGTATGACCTGTGCAGGTGAGTCTTCAGAAGTGGTTTTGTAATGTTTCGCATAATCTATGTCAAAGGTTATGAGAGCAGCTTTATTTTGGCCTTAAAAAAAAAATGTAATAAAAATGCTGTGAGATCATACCCAGTTTTCCAGACATACATAATATATTCAATAAGTCTCAAGAGTCAAAACTATATCTTTTAAAGTTTTACTTGTAACCAAGAAGTGACAGAAAGAATGGCTTATTTACATCTGCACATTGAAGGTAGATTTATCACAAATCACAACCAGTTACTGTTCTGGACACACATACAAGGATTCAGCTTCAGCTCACAACTGCATGACTGAGACCTAAAGTCTCCAGGAGCTGGTGCTAAACATTGATTTTGTTTTAGAGTCACTGAAGGGACAATATGATCTCAAAATTTCTATAAACTATGATAATATTAGCTAATACAAAATATTAGAAACATTTCCAAGAAATATGATTTGGTATGATTGAATAAATAAACAAAAAAACTCAAGCAATGACCCTCGATCAATGCAGCTTATAAACATCGTTGTATTATCTTTAGCAAAGAAAAATGACAATTACATTCATGCACTCAATCAATAACTTCAACAAACTCTGGAAAGACAGCAAATCTCCAATAAATAAGGATAGAATGTTTTTTTTTAATAACTATGCAACAATGCTTATGGAGTTTTCTTACTTTGTCAGGGATTACATAATCTGTGTCAAGGATGTGTGCTTGTGATCTGTTGAGCAGCTTTTGTTACAGCAACGAATGACTCTCATTGTAGAGAAGTTTATTATCATCAGTGATGAGTTCAGAAATTGATGAGTCATTCACATACATGAATACGGAGACTGAGCTGTGAGTTTGTTTGTGTACGAGGAGAAGACTTGGGGAGAAGGAACATATCCTGGGGGGTTAAGTTATTCCTGCAGTTTTCCTCAGAGAAAGTTTTTTAGAACTAACACGCTACAGGAGCGTTAAAGGAATAAACAGCTGTGGAAGTTACAATAAAAGCCTTGAGCTGTAGACTAACCTTGAGGAACAAGGAAATACAGTTCCGTCTTGATGTTTGGGCAGATGCACATATAACACAAGTAGAAGAGAAAACAAGAGAAAAAAAGGAAAGCAGCCGGAATATGAACTTTTCAGAGTCATAAGTTATTGTAATAAATAATAATACAAAATAAGTGCAACATGCCTTGAAATGAAGTGGCAGTTCTAGTGAAAAAACAAAAGACAATGGCTTTAGGAACTTCATTTCATACTTAAAATGAGCCCAAATGATTGTCCCATCAACATAGTCAGGTCTGACAACTTTACAGAAGAGGTTTCATCAGGCCATGTTGTTAAGTTAGAAAATATAGACTGTTGAATCTGACTTTGAAACAACTATTCTTGAATTCCAAATAAGATAATTCTTTTCATGAGAAGTGAGGCTTATAAGACATCCATTGCTGTTTTGTTAAAAGCTTTGTCCCACCCTTGTGCTTTCTGGCCATTGGTTGCAGTAATTGTCACACACAAGCTTATCTTTACAAAGGTCAGTCCCATTGTATAAACTGGCTCTTCATCACATCTTGATGTTATAAAAGCATGAATTAAGATTTCAGTACTGGCTCTGGAGAGAAAGGGTCTCACTTGGGCGATGTTCCTCAAATGATAAAATGCAGTTTTAGTGACTTGATTCTTGTGTTGTTGAAAGCTAAGATCTGCATCTAGGATCACACTAAGGTTCCTTACTGTGTCACAAACATTCATACAGTTGTTTGTCAAATAAAACTGGACCCTTTCTCTCTCAGCTTCAGAACCGATGACCGAGACCTCTGTTTTGTCTTGATTTAGCTACAAGAAGTTCTCTATCATACACATTTTATTATCGGAAAAGCAGTTTAATTGAAAGGCTATTCATGGCTCCCGTGTCACAAGTCCAACAGAACCACATATGATTTCATCTCATTAGTCATATTGGAAATCCTCAGACATACATCAGGATTCTGTTTGTTGACGTCAGCTCAGAATTTAATTCCATAAACCCCTGCCATCTGATTGACAAACTGCAGACACTGCAATTTAGAAACTCTGTCTGGCAATGATTTTTTTCTCACTGGCAGTCGACAAACAGCGTGTCAGGATGGGCACACATAGGGTTGTGCTTTGAGTCCACTATTATACATATTATACACCTATTATTGAGTTTCCATCTATGACTCCAACACTCCTCAAATTTGCAGATACAACTGTTGTTGGGTTGATCAAAGATGATCACCAAAAGTCATACAGAAAAGAGGTCAGAGCACTAGTGGCCTGATGCAGAGACAACCACCTCAACCTCAACAACAAAAAGACAAAAGAGCTGGTCGTTGACTTCTGAAAAAGAAAAAAAAATACATAAATAAGTAAAGAAGCAGGACAGTCTCCGGCCTGAGCGGGAAAGAAGTGGAGTAGGTCAGAACCTTTGCATTTCTCAGACTTCATATTTCAGAAGATCTGGGCTGTAAACACCACCCACATTATTAAAAAAGGCCCAGCAGCATCTCTTCTTCCTGAGAACTTTGAAGAGTAACAACAAGCTCCCCACTCTTCTTGTGAAGAACTGATATACAGTAGAGAGTGTCCTGACCCATGAATGTACAGTGTGGTACACCAGTAGCTCTACATCTGAGAAGAAACACCTGCCACAACAAGAGTTTATCTACTCCACCTGGCTCCTCTGTCAAGCCACAAAGATCCACAGTGACTCCAACCCACACAGGACACTTCATATTTACCCATCTCCCCATTGGCAGACTCAGTCTGATGCACATTTTACTATACTCAAATGTAATGGCAATGATGAAGTCTTTCTTCTTAATAAGTGAATAGACTTCAATAAAAGACAATACAAATCAAACTAAATATACTGAATACGTCACCAATGCATAACACCATATTGGTATCATAATGTTGGAGAGAAAGCTTCAAATATGCAGATGCAGATTAAACTTCTGTTGCACATGAGTTTATCCACTCTGGAGCACACAATATCCTTGGGTGCAAGAGACGGCCTTCAAGTTCCCTCAGTTGTAATAGTAATATGCACAAAGTGACCAAAGTGAAGAAAACTGCCATATGGTGCTGACTGGGTGATTAACATTACAGAGCAAGCGTGGTCCTCTCAGTGATGTAAATTGCAGCGCCTGAAGTAGCTGGAAGAAAAGACCTGCAGATTCTAACCTTCACCCGGCGAGTGGATCACTCTGTTACTGAAGCTGCTCTCCAGGGTAGAGTTCTGGAGTCAGTGAGTCATGGCCCAGCATAAATGTTAGTTTAGCCTGGAGCCTTCTGTCTCCCTCCTCCCGGACTGATTTCAGAAGACAATCCAGGACAGAACTGGACTTGACTGTATTTGCCTTTTTCCTTACTCTTGTTGATTTGCAGCATAAGTAGACCACATCATACAACATAGACTTTTCCAAAACAAGTAAGTAAAGTCTGCTTTGGTTCAAGTTGGTAACTCCATTTAAATTTTTGTTACACGCAGATTATGATTCTGGGGTGAAGATAGATGGTCTGTACACTGCAAAAATAGGTCCCTTATGAAT
>NC_050516.1:13349036-13354673 GCF_002922805.2 Oryzias melastigma | reverse complement strand
ACTCCTTTTGTCTGGCGACAAACTGGAATACAGAAAAGTCTCCAAATCCAGCTGTAGGTATTATCAGCACAGACATTTTGTTTTTTTCTCAAAGTCTGAAAGTTGGTTAAAAATGCTCGGCATCTGACCACAGACTTTTCATTATCTGATATATTTTTTAAAGACATTTGCCTATATTTTTCTTTTATCTCCACTGCTTCAATTCCCAATTGTCCACCTGAAAATTTGTATGTAATCTGGATTTGGGATTATGTATACTTGTGACAGAAATGTATGCCACAAAATACACAATCACCATGTTTTTCTGTTTTACAGCACCTAAAATACTGTCAGAAATTTTTGAAAGTCGGAAAAACTATCTGAACACCATCCTTTTTTGCAACCAAACCATCCTTGTGTTGCTGTGTGTGTTTTGGTTGACGTTCTTTGATGCCGGCATGACAGAACACAACAGTAATTACCACACAAGCACATTTGCCTGCAGACATCTTGAGGCTGCGCTTGATGCAGCACAAAGCGTGGCTTTTGAAGTCTGCTGAGGTCTAATTTGCCCCGATCAAACAGTTGTAGGAAGCCTTTGGCTGTCCTCTGCAGCCTGTTTGACTCTGGAAGGCTCTGCTGATCACCCATCACAGCCAGGACAGAGGAGAGTGTCTCTTATCTTTCTGCTCTGCCTTTAGTTTGACTTTATTTCAGTGCTCCTCCTCGTTTCTGCACTGGCAGATGGTGGGACTGTGTGCATGAAAAGAAGCGTCTTTGATGAGCACACCAGGCTTTCTTGCCCGGGTGTCATCTCGGAGATTCGCTGTGAATCTGCGCGTGTCTGAGTGGGAGGAGAGAAGCAGTCGGGGGTCAGTAATGATCTGGCAGTACAGAGTCATTTGGGTTCTATGGACTGCTGTATCACTTTTTTATGAATCTGTCAAAAGAAAAGTGATCCCTAATGTTTTGTCTTTTTGTTCTTTTCTCTGATAAGCTTTAATACGGGGCCAAAAGTTACTGAATAGAAGTAATGGTGTCTAAAACGAGATGCCAAAATACCACTGCTCAGAAGCAACCACAAGGGGAATCAAAGCCCCCATAATGAGACCCAAAAATGACCACAGAGGGGTTCCTTAAGACAAGAACTAAGAGTCCACAAAAACAAAGACTATCTCAAAAAATACTAAGAGATTGAGAGTCTTGAGAAAGTCAAATCTCTTCATGTCTCCCTCGACTGTATCGAGTGCATTTTTTGTCATCCTATAGCAAACAAAAGTCACAGTTTCAGCTTGAAAAAAAAAAAAATTCTAAGTAAAACTTCAAAATTTTAAAAATTTGCATATGTCACACTGAAGTGAAACTTATGAACGCAAAATCAAAGATATGGAGAAACCATAAAAATTACATAGAAAGAAGTGAACTGTTCATCCCCCCTCATGTTCAAAACAGGAAGAACCTGCTGATTTCAGAAAGCCAAAATCCCATAGACTTCAATTGCATAATAGACAGTTATCACTCAGTTATTATGTTTGTTAGAATAACCTTTCTTGCTCTGGTACCTCTTTCTAAAGGGCCCATACCATGATTTTCTTAAGCCTTTCAAAGCGAACTATATCAATATATGATCATATATTACCTTTGGAACACTAAAAAACATTTTTTTTTTTTAAATATTAGTTATTTTTCATGAATTATTTCCTACCTGGAAGCAAAACGAGCGGTTCATCTCCAAGGCAGTAAATTGTGTCACCCATGGAGCCTTCACTGTTGGAAGGACTGAAATTAGCACAACAGATGAGATGATCAAATGTGGTCAACAAGCCCTGACTGAGTTGTTTTTTTCTTTTTTTTTTGCTCCTGGCTGGTTCCTCACAGCTTTTTGTGTTCCAGACCTGCCAGCAGCTGTCTGATTCATGGCCTCAGCTGCCTCTTTACCTGATCCAGCGGTATCGGTGATCAAATGGAAATTCAGGCATTGAGACCTTGCCAATGTTGATGGTGTCCTGATTAAAGATGTACTACAGTGGAATGGACACACATCTGTCTCATCTGTGGACAGAGAAGAAGTGGAAAATCGATGTGTGGATTGGTGGCCAGTTGATTTTGAGTCAGTTTAGTTGAGTTTGAAATGGTACAGCTTTATTGTCAGGTGCATTGGTGGTCTTTAACATTTAGTTGTTGGCTACAATACTGTAACTCCAGAAAACCCATGGAAGTGTACTTGGGTAAAGAGTAACTAAAACTTTGGCACTTTTGTGCTATGTGCACACCTGGCACATGTTCAAGAACATGCTGAATGTGGGTTCTTGAACACACTTTTACCATACGATGTTAAGACTGGACTGTCGCTAGGCTACATTAGGGCATGTAGAAATGGCTTGTTGTAAAAATGGTGCAAATTTTGTGAATCTTTCTTCAGAGTTTTTATTTCACAGCTCTATTTCGATAATTGAAATACTTTGTGACATAATTCCAGCCAAGTGAAAACTGCAATTATTAATTTCTCCTCCATTAAAAAAGTTTAGATAGTCATGTTTTGAATATAATACGACCCACATGTCAATAGTCACGGATTTTGAACATATAAAGCCTGAAAACTGACTTGAAAACTTGCATAGTGACACATTGAGTGTAGAAGCCTAAAACATGCATTTAATCATGTTTTAGGCTTCCTCCCACAGCCCAAGAACACCCTTAATAGGGTAATTGAAGAGTCCAAATTGCCCTTGGGTGTGAGTGTGTGGCCTTTCAATAGAAAAGTGACCTGTCCAGGGTGCACCTAACACGGACAGGCTCCAGTAACCCTGTTAATGGATTAAGCTGGTTTGGAAAAGAGATGCATTTAAGCATGTTTATATAGACTTTTCATTTGAAGTGTTCACTTGAATGAGAGTTGTACTGGTGTGAACATCCCATTGATAACAATTTAACATCAAACATATATATGTAGTTCAAGCCAATAACCGTTCGATTGGAATGAATAATGGTGGGCTCATTATCAGAAAACTGTAATTTTTTGGTCTTGGAAGAGTTTTTGTCTTGATAAAGTATAGGCTGGGTGTGTTTTTAGTATCTTATTGTGTCACTTAGGTTGTGTTTCTGTCTCCATGAGTGAAATGTGTGCCATGTTTCAGTTTTCCATTTAGTCTATCACTCCTTGAGAAAAGGATCCCTTAAAATTCTTATATCCTAAAAAGAAAATCTGCTGTATATTTTGGTGTGCCTAAATTATTGTTGTGTTTTTGTCTTTATTAACTACACAGTCACAATAAAGGGGGCAATGAGCCACATGTGGCAGGCTGCAGACCTTTGGTATAACTCAACTTAAAATCTCAGCTCAAACCAAATGCGATTTATGCTTCAAATTCGTGTACGCCGCCTAATTTTCTGCTCGCCGCCTGTCCTGGCTGCGTGTGGGAAGAGCGAAAGCAGATGTTTTCAGCCTCATCGCCACATGGAGCTGTTTCTGTTTCTCTTATTTTCAGTTTGTCATATTGTCTTATTTTCTCATGCTTAATTTTGGGGGTTTTAAGGTCAGGGACTATTTTTTTTTAATAACTTGCTTTTTCAACTTTTCCAAATTACTTAAGACACATAAAAAGTGGGTAAGCAATTTAATTATCAGATTACAGAAGTCACAACTTTTTTTTTTTTTTTTTGCTATCCCTTCTTATAACCTTTTATATTACAATTAAAAACCAAATTGTAACCATCTCTTTTCCAAACCAGCTTAATCCATTAACGGGGTTACTGGAGCCTGTCCTTGTTAGGTGCACAGCACCCTGGACAGGTCACTTTTCTATTGAAAGGCCACACACTCACACCCAAGGGCAATTTGGACACTTCAATTACCCTATTAAGGGTGTTCTTGGGCTGTGGGAGGAAGCCAGAGTGCCTGGAAAAAAACAAACAAACAAAACAAAACAAAAACGATACATGTCTGGGGACAACATGCTAACTTCAAACAGAAAGGTCCTAGCTGGGATCTGAACCAGGGCCTTCTTGGTGTGAGGCCAGAGTTTTGATAAATGAACCTATAACCCCAATTATCCCATTTTTCAAACCAGCCTATCAAGACTAGTGTTTTACCCTGACTTGTGTCTGTGTTTGGGTTTCCACAGGAACCCATCTCTTTCTGTGTTCTCCCGTAGCATGAAATTTGTCTTTAGCCAATCCTCATCAGTCGCTGCCTGACTGCAAATCAACAATAACAAAAAATACATAAAAAAAACATGCAGTTATGGAATGGAGAAATATGCTGAAAAGGAACTTGGCAGTAACAGTAATGACTGGAATGACAGTCATTTGTTCGATTACGCATTTTGGGAAAAAAACTAACAATGTTTATTTGCAACACTACTGTTCTCATTACTGGTGAGGAAACAAAACTTTTCACTGTTTGCAGTTGTTTTGAGCCTTTTATTGTGTGAGAATGTGAGATACATATTAATTACCAAAAAGTGACAAAACCTGAACATTTTCTCAGTCTCCTTGTTTTGTGTATCATTTTCCCTCCATGAAGTCATTTATTCCATCCTGCCTCTCCTCTGCTCTGTCATCCCCTTGTTTTACAGTAATTATCTCCTTTCTCGCCCGTCTGCTTCACTTTCACACGTATTTCCCCTCTTTTTCTTCTTTGTCTTCTGACTCTTTTATTTATCAACCCTGTAATTATATTTTTCTCAGTCAATCCCACCTCCTTAGGACCGACTCACAGATCTTCCCATTCTATTCAGTTTGCTCCTGCCTTGCTGTGCTACGGTTCCTCACGTATAATGTAAAGATTTCCCTCTCATGTTTATTCACACCCACACAAATAGTCACTAAGAAGGATGCACATTTCCCATAGATGCACTCATTGTTCAGATCTGCTTGTGTTTTCAGAGAAAGGATATTTCCCTTGGAGACTCAGAAACACAAAGTTTTACAGATGACTTTTTTTGAAGGCAGAGCAAGATGAATACATGCTGCCTTCACTGGCCCCATGGGTGTGCTGAATTTGTCTCATAGATGGAGGTTTCATTGCAATGAAGCATGCCAGTGAATGTCTCATCTCACAGAAAACATTGATTTTTGTGTGGGATAAAACATGGGATAAAGAGGAAACTTATACACAAACATCACACATATACGTACATATAACTAGTACTGATAAAATACTCCTCCCACGCACAATAAAAAACATGCTTCATTGGTTGATTGGTGACCCTAAATTGCCTCTAGGTGTTCGTGGCCCTACAACAGATTGGTGACATATCCATGGTGTACTCTACCTTCACCCAACAGTTTCTGGGACGCGTTTAGGCAATCCTGAAAGGGATACAGTGGGTTAAAAAAATGAATGGATCTTTAACCTAATATTTAAAGTACAAGTCATTCACTCACTGCCTGTACATACTGAAGCAGAGTATTAAGCACCTAAAGAATAATCAGATCTTTTTTTCTGACAGCTGATGCTGAACTGGATTGTCTGCAGTTTATGATGCAATCAAATCTGCGATCTAGAGTCGCAGCGAGTTTATGAGTCCTCAGTTTCTGAAAAGAAATTATGCTACATTAACATTGAAACCGATTAATTGTCCGCTGGATGGTTGTCCAAAAATGTGTACATAAACTTGATGCTCCAGACGCGTTTACTCTTAACATCTTTTGATA
>NC_050516.1:13340101-13349026 GCF_002922805.2 Oryzias melastigma | reverse complement strand
AAAAAAAAAAAAAAAAAAAAACATATTTTAACTTGGTGGAAAAGGCTTACCTACCACAGTGGGATCAAAAGTTTGGGCACCCCAGGTAAAATGTTGGAAAAATCCTTCAATTGTATGAAATTACATATGAGACATTCCTTTAGGGTGCCTGTGGTAGGGTGGTCGACTCCTGTTCAGAAGATTGCGGATTCGATTCCCGCCTTGCCCGCCGATGTGTCAAAGTGTCCATGGGCAAGACAACTAACCCCGAATTGCCTCTGGTGGAAGGTTGGCGCCAGTGTTCGGCAGCGGAGCCGCCACCAGTGTGTGAATGGGTCTGTGACTAAAGGGCTTTGGGCCTTCGAAGGAAGGTAGAAAGCGCTATACAAGTATACGCCATTTACCATTTTTTAATCATGCAAAATATAACATTTTATTTCAATCATTTACCCTTTCAAAATAATGATGTGTGCAAAAGTTTAGGCACCCTGCAGAATTTATAGCATACACCACCTCCTTTGGAAAAGCTGAGACCTGAAAAAGTCATGGATTGTTCACAATCATCGTTTGTGTCAGGGATGGTGGTGAAGGACCCAAACGCAGGAGACAGGACTTGTTGGCGGAAACTTAAACATTTACTAAATAAACTCAAACATGACAAAACCTTGGGAAACCAAACCAGTGACAGGACAGAACAGATGACCTGACAATGCAGAACTGAAGACCAGACACTTAAATAGGCTGAGAGCAATAAACTAAATGAAGACAGCTGTGGATAATTTGACCTGGACATGGTGACACTGACAGGACACAGAACATGACAAAACTGAAGCACTGAATCATGACAGTTTGCAAAGACAGATGATTTCAATCTCAAAGTTTTTAAATAATCTGATTTTTCTGACCTTGGTCCAACAATCAGCATCATAGGTTCTTCCAAGCAGTTGCCTAGAAAAAAAAGAAATACATCCGCTAACATAGATTATATTCGCTAAGTTTATTTTGTGATCCTGAAGGAAGTTTTATTTTGAAAAACTGCTAGATTCTGTGCGGAATGCTCATCTTGGTCACATGGCCAAAGGTCAGGCAGGCAGTGTATTATACTGCTATTACCTCACTATAAAAAAAACCCTCAAAGCTGTTTTTTGATCGATTCATGCATTTCTGAGTTATTCTCTAACAGCACCCTTTCCCATACCCATGAAAACGAGCATGTTCTCACAATCTGACAACAGTGAGACCACCCCCTCTCTAACACCAACACCCAATTTCTCCGTAGAGCCAGTGAGGATCAGCAAAATAAAACCTTTCATTTTAGATGCAAAACTGTACATCATCCAGTTGTGTCCTGTCCTCAATAAATTCCAGCTCAAAAAGGTTCTCGTTACTTTTGACGCGGGGCTCCTTTACAGGAAGTTTTTGGAACTGTTTTCCTATGTGTGTTTCCTGTTTTTTAATCAAACTTAATGCAAACTTCTTTGTTTTAGGTCAGTTATTCTTCTTAAGACTTAATGTAATATTATTCCATTTTTATTGGACATATTTAATTAGTTTTATAAATTGCTGTTATTATTATGGTTGGATAACAAAATAATTGAATACATTTTACTCGCGTAAAAAAAATGTTATATGCATTACACTAATTGTAGTGTAATGGATATAGTCATCAGTTTGTATGATTTTGTTGTTGTGAATATTGAAGTTTTTTCCTTTTTTGTATACATGTATTTCATAAAGGGAAACCCTAAAGAATGAAGATTAATATCCAATATGGTTCCACTGACACTCAATACAACCCAAGAAACTAGAGTTCCTTTCGGATGACTTATTAGGTATTGTGTGGCGCACGAGCATCTTGTCGCTGCAACAAGTAATGAAGACAAAGTTGGAGATATGATGAACAGTGAGATGGAGCGAGATTTCTGCCTGAACCACACGCTGTTATCTCCAAACACATTCTGTCTTAATTCAAGCTTGCAGTTTCGCCCGAAGGGTCAAACAGCAAGAAAGTCATCCATAATTCAACACAATTGAATTTGGGAAAAACACAAAGGAAAATGTACAGGGTGTGCAAGCATTTCGATTCTGACATGCTACATCTACATAGGATCTTTTTATGCATTAGTGAAATGTTTCTGCTTAAGGGCATCATTTACTCTGTGTTTTTATAGTTGTGCTTATTATTAGATTTGGCCAATTTTAGGAGAACATAAAAAAGATTAAATTAGGAAATCCTCAATGATCAATGGTCTCTCATTCTCTGTTTGAAACTTTAAAGAGCCGACAGCTTTGTGGTATTTTTGTCCACACAGCTCCAGACCTCCAGAACGAGCTGCGAGGACACAACTCCAATCCTGCAGGCGGTGTGCTGCCCTCATGATGGATAGAATAATGTGTGAGAGAAAGCGATGTGTGAAGAGG
The DNA here is from genome assembly GCF_002922805.2 of Oryzias melastigma. Taxonomy (NCBI): domain Eukaryota; kingdom Metazoa; phylum Chordata; class Actinopteri; order Beloniformes; family Adrianichthyidae; genus Oryzias; species Oryzias melastigma. Next base: position 13,346,626 of record NC_050516.1, on the reverse strand, counting down.
ACAATAATTAAACCCTGAAGATTTATCAGCCAGCAGCGCTGTGTCCATTCATTCCCACCTTCTTCTCTGCAGGTCTTTTCCTGTTGTGGTCACAGCTTTGAGCGCTCCATCCCTCACACGGGATTTACACTTTTTCTCCCCATCTTACTGTTAGTCATGGTTTCACTTTATTTTGCACCCTTTTAATAAAAAATAGTTGTCTGCTGTCTATATGACTGAATGGGGTAAAAAAAGTAAAAAAGTGGAGAAAGTTTTACATTTGAAACATTTCTGTTTTGCCCCAAAAAGGAGCCGTGATTTATTTTCCTGTTGGAATATTAGTCATGATGTTATGAGGTGGATTTGCATGAAAATTAGGTGAGTAAAGATCCATTAACCTTGGTTAATGAGTCATTAAAGTGTTTTTAATCGGTCTTGTTACAGAAAAATGGTGACTGAACACCTTCAGTTTCACTTCATCTATTTCATAATGGGGCTTGTTTTTGCATATGGAAAAAAGGTTAAATTATTACCAAGTCAAAATATTTATTTGTTTGTGTTCAACTGTAGTGCTAGTAGGTAACTGCTAATATATCATTGAGACTGGATCTGACTTTAAAATTATTGAATTATAAACACTAAGATGGAGTTAAGGAAAATGTCAGATCGATTACTTGAATATCATAAAAACATCTGCTACGGAAAATAATAAAAAAGCAAAAATAGTCTATATATATATATATACTATTTAGTGCCAAGCAAAAATACAGGATCAATAATGAAGTTTGGGAGTGACCAGGTTGGATAGGATCAGGAATGAATACATCAGAGGGACAGCACATGTTAGAGGTTTTGGAGATAAAGTCAGAGAGGCCAGACTGAGATGGTTTGGACATGTTCAGAGGAGAGACAGTGAATATATTGTTTAAAAGATTCTGAGTCTGGAGTTGCAGGGACGAGGTGTTGGAGTGGAGGATGCTGAAGATAGGCTTAGATGGAGGAATTCACTGTGGCAACCCCTGAAAGGAAAAGGCGAAAGGAAAAGAAGAAGAATAACGAAGGGTGTAGACCAACATTGGGTGGGAGAGGCTCCAGCAACATCGAAAGGGATTAAGTACGTTTTGAAAATGGATGGAAAAGTTCAACCTGGTGGACCTAATGACTGTATATGAGAACTGGCCTGGGTGAGTGTGAAGTCATTGATAGATTCCAATGAAAAATTCAGGTTCCAATCAAATGAAATCATTTCAGTTAACATATTTCAGTGATATGGATATCACCATTTCTAAACCAATCGCCAATCAGGAGTGAGCTTGTTAGAAGTTCACACCCTAAACCTGCCAAAGTTCAAGACGAGACCACATACTTTCATTAAGATATCTGATAGGCCTGTTTATATCATGAATACATTGTACTGCAGAACAAATATGACAAAAAATTGGATTGGCGAGTAAATGTTAAAAAGTAGTTGAGCCAAAGTGGTTATTCTGACCAGAATAATGATTGACTTAATAGTTGTTTATTTTTCAATACAAGTCTATGGGATTTTGACTTTCGAGACTAGCGGACACTTCCTATTTTGAACGCAGGGGTGGAGATGTCAATCAGTCCAATTCTCATGCATAGTCAGTGGGTGGAGATATAAAACAGAGATTGCAGCAGGATGTTTTCAATCAAAGATTGAACAAAAACAGACTAACTGGAAGCAGCTCTGACTCCAGTTTTTCCACTTTAAACACAAAGATCAGTTTTGTACAGGAAGTGGAGAGTTAAGTTTTTGACCTGAGCAGAGTCACTCTTAGATGAACAAAGCAAAGAGGACGTCAGAGCAATCAATCCAATCAAAGAGCAATTGATGTGTTTGTTCAAATAAATTAGCATATTTGATTACCGTTGCTGAGAGGAGACTCAAGACAAGGTCGATGCTCTGCGAGCTGCAGCCTGTGACTGCTCTGAAGGGGATCTGGAGACTGATGTTAAGTGTTTGCTCTACGGTGTGATTGGGGATTACTGAATGTTTTCTTCCACCTCGTGTCCACACTTTCACTCCCAAAGCTCCTAGAGAATATATATATATATATATATATATATATATATATATATAGGACAGAGTTGACAAAATCCAAAAAAGTTTGCCATGGAGACCAAAACTGACTATTTGTTCAAATTCAACCTGGGATTTGTTTCTGATGAAAGCAGGAGATAGGACTAAGGTTCAAATGGAAACCAGCCACAAAGGCACAGTCCATTTATTAAAAGGATGGTGGAAATATTGGTTTACGGCCAAAAGGGGCAAAAATGATTTAACCACTTGATTAAAAATCAGCAAATTTAGGTCAAACACAGAGATTAGGAAATTAAATACTTGTTGAACACGAGGGACAGGGGACTGACACTCCTGTTAACATCAGAGCCAATACCTAAAACTTTACTCACATGCACCCTGACAGGGGTTGACCTGGGCAGGTATTGCAGGTATTTGGGTTATCCCAGCCTGTAGAAGGCTGTAGAGAAAAGGGGCTGGATCCTTAAATGAGCACATGTTTGTCTTGCAGTTGCCTTGAAGCTAGTTTGACCACCTTATGAATGCAGAATATACCCTTGTTTTGCATGTGATGAGTGAAGTATTTTGCTGGTGATATGCAAGTGTCCTATGGGCACTTTGGTATCACCAGCACTGTATGACCACACAAATTATGCTCTGATTGTCCAATCTCCTAATTTTTTAACAGCCAGGCTGCATGCAAGAGATGTGCGGGGAGTGTGCAGTTATCACGTGAACAGCACTAACGGACTCCCTGCACAGTGCACAGGGTTTGTGGGGGTTGAAAACATGAAAAATCTGTACAGAAACAACCTACCTCCCATTTACGTTTCTTACGTGTTGCTTGTGTTTGATACAACCTGACGCCCGCAGCATGCCCGTAGGAAAAGAAAATGTGGATGAACGTTTTTGCCTTACAGGTTGACCAGGTTGCTTACAATCCCAAAATTTCCTGTGGGCCACCTACTTGCCTCGTACATACAGTTTTTACATACATTTTACCCAAAGACAGCCCATAGGCACCTCTGTGGACAGTTGTGACACATACATTTTATGCAAATCTCATGATGTTTTCATTTGGGATCATGGGATCTAATAAATCAATAATATCGCAATATCTGACATTGCAAAACTGTAAATAATGCATTAAAAAGATGTCACTGTGAAGTAGTTTTTAACCAAAATTAAACCTTTTAATCAAAATAAAATAAAAACAAACAAAACAAATGGTCTTTTGTTCATTACAATGATAAAAGTTTTGACCATATATACATACAGTGGTGGACAAAATTGTTCACACCCCTCAGTTAAAGGAAGGCAAAACCCACAATTCTCACTGAAATCACTCAAAACTTACAAAAGTAACAAAAAATAAAACACCTGTGATGTGAATTAAAGGACACACCTGAGTTAATCATGTCACTCTGGTCAAATAGTTGTCAATCTTTTATTGAGGTACCATCATTTTTGTCCAGGCCTGTTTCATTACTTTGTTTTTTTAAAAATAATTATGTTAATCAACAATTCAAAAGTGATGGCTGATTTTGATTGTTTAATTTTCAGTAAATTTTTATTTATTGTTACTTTTGGAAGTTTCAAGTGATTTCAGTGAGAATTGTGGGTTTGTCCTTCTTTAACTGAGGGGTATGAACAATTTTGTCCACCACTGTAAATTAGAGCTGTCAACATTAGCGCACACATTAAAAAAAAAACAAAAAAACAAAAAAAACAATGCATTATTTATACAAATAATTACACTTCATAAAGCAACCAACTTTCGCTTCACATTTAACAGTTTAAGCTTCCACTGTGTGCGTTATTTTCTGATAAAACCCACTTTGTCGGGCATTATCCCACTTATACCTTGGTGAATTTCTAGGACTTAAGTATTTTTATTTTTTTCAGTTTAAATCACTTTTGATTAAAAATCAGACTCTTTGATAGGTGGTGCAACCAGTTGTCATGGTAACGTGGCAATCGGTTGCTGAACCGGCATCAACCTTGACTGCAGCGGAAAAGAAAACCAATATAAATGCTGATTGTCATGATAAATAATGAAAGCATCAGTTCAGAGAGAAAGTTAACCTCTTAACGCTTGTTTTTTGTCCAGATCATGAAAGAAAATATTTGTCTTAAATAGGCCTCCGCAGTGACAGAGAACATTTCAGCTGTTTGACCTTTTTGTAGGTGTGCAGTGACACCCAGCAGCCAATCAGAATCAAGTGTTCACCCGGATCATTTTAAGTCCAGAAGCACAATGTTTGTTTTTTTATACCTGTATATTAGTCCCTTTGTGTTCTTGGAGTGAGCATAAGTCTGCTTATCTTACTGTTGATGTTTTTTGCGCTCAAAAATTACACTTCTGGGATATCTGAGTTAACACTATAAATTAAAAAAATTCAGACAATAAAAAGGCCTGTTTTTGTTTAAAAGCTGCATATTGTCATATAAAATGAACCTAGTAAAAAAAAAATGTGATTATACACTATCCAAAAGTATGATTAATCTGATTTTTTTTTTTTTTTGATTGGCAGTACTGAAGTATATATACTATATTGAATATATAATATAGTAAGCACAGACTTTGGCCTTTACTTGTCTTTTCATGAGTGCAATAATGTGTTCAACTGACTGAGTGGCATCTGCACGGATGGATTCCTAAGACTTTCAGACTGTTATGAATGGTTGATGATTTTGAATCCTTTTGTGTCTGTCACACTTTCCCCAAACACCTTCAAAGTACTTTTTTCTAAGTTCTTCTGAACAGAGATGTTGCCTGTCATGGATGAACCTGAGGCTCATGCAGGTCACTGGCAGCTTGTAATGAGTTCGTCTTTTAGCTCTTTTCTCTACTCAGCAGCCCACATCATGATTTAAGTGACTGGCGAGATGGTCCTGTCCTGTTTTATCCTTCTCTTTCTTCTCAGTCCCGGCAGATTTCAGTTACTGGACTCCCAGCCTGACGCTCAGTGAAAGACTGCCGCTCTCGTCTTCGCTCTTTGTTTCCATTTTCCTTGCTACTTTAAATTGCCTGAAGTGAGTTTCTTCCCCGCTCGTTGTCTCTTTTGCTGTCAACTGCTTCTCTGACTCTGTTTGTCTTGTCATCCCGCAGAAATCAGAGTCTGTGTTTTTCCTGACCTTTTGCTTTCACTCTCTTTTCCTTCCACATATTCCATGAATAAAGCAGAGAACAAAGATGTTTTCATTGACTTCAGACCGCCTTCACTTCAACATGAAAAGAGTGTTGCTGCTGCTTCTACAACTTGACCAAAAGTCATACCAATTCAGTTTTAATGGCAAATTATACAGCAGTCAGGTTGTTGACTATTTTTCTAAAGAGGAAAATAATTGAGTCGCGAGCTCCTTGTAAACTCTGAATGCCAGAAAGTGTGAATTACAGTTTGTGTGGGAGATGCAGTAAAAACCAATGAGACATGTCAGCCTGTAATTGTTTTTATGAACAGAAAAGTCACCAAAAATAACAAAGAAAGTGACAATTTGCACATAACTTTCTCAATAATTGCTTTTAGTGCTGAACCTTTTTCTTGGCCATACGAACAGGAAGGAAGAGTTATGGTCACTGGGGTCAAAGTTGAGCCTTTTAACATTGTGAGTACTGGGCACTTGGGCCAGGAGCCCCGCATCTCACCTGCATTCAAATAAGAGGAGAAATTGGGTGGCCCAAGATTTCTGGCCCTAAATCCTGGTGGGATCCAGGGCTGGTTCATAGCAAATTTTGGCATCACAAGGGAGCCATTACAGCTCTTTCCAAGGATTTCTAAGTAATCCAGCAGCGTCCCAGGATCCTGATTATGATCCTCTAACCAGTCACACTGTATCTACTGGGCCAAAGATGATTGACGGCCAGATTCTTGGTCCCGGGATCCTTTCGTTTCCTTCTCGCCACCTCCTAGACCCAACATCTCTGTGTGCCAGTTTCTTGGTCATGCGTCCCTATCTTGACGTCTACTGGGACCAACATCCCAGTGTATCAGATTCTTGGTATAGATACCCTAACCACCCATTCTGAATATCTTCTGGGTCCAGCATCCAAGTGGGCCAGCTTCATGGTGCTGGCCCCCTAACCTCATCTTTTACAAATACTTAGATGATCTTTGGGCCTCCATTCCCAAGTGTTCCTGGTAGATCTCAAGTGTCCCTGGTAGTATTTGGTGGGTCTCCTGGTCCTCAATTCCCACTGTTTGGGGGTCTCCCAGACTTCATTCTCATGTGCTTTGAGGGTCTTCTGGACTCGATTCCCATGTATTTGCTGGGTCTCCTGGTCTCTATTTCTCAGTGTTTGGGGGAGTACTGGACTTCATTTCCATGTGTTTCATTTCTCTGTTTAGCCTCTAGAATGGGGTACCAGGACATAGGGGTGATACCCCAGGGGATTCTGTGTTTCGAGTACATTAAACCTTCCAGGGTGTTACGGCTGAGGCTGTATGTTTTGTTTTATCTGTACTTTTGGAATGTTTTTCTGTTTTCTTTGTCTTCTGCAG
>NC_050516.1:13300734-13340047 GCF_002922805.2 Oryzias melastigma | reverse complement strand
CCCCTCCTGTTTGCAGATTGGTGCCCAAATTGTTCATCGGTCCTGATTGGATGAGGGCCTCCACCAGCAGCATTCAAATAGTGCCACATCATCTGTTCTGTTTATTTCCATTCACATCAGCAGCCAAGAGCAGTTTGTAGTAAAGGTGGGTTCATTTTCTGCTGCATAATGCATATTGAAAAAAAAAAAAATCTTGAATGTGGCTTTATTTAATGTGCTTCACATAAAATGTATCTTGGCTGCCATGGAGATTATTCATGTGGCATTTTTCTCATGAGGGAAGATATGTAAAGAAAATAAGCTCCCTGCTCCTTAGACAGTACAACCATCCACATCTTTGTTTTCCTTTTTCAAGCTGGCTCAAAATTGTGAGGGGCTGTAAGCTAGTGGAAAGGGTGTTAACCAAGAGCTCTCAATAACAAAAGGAGCGGAGTTCTTTGCATCAACAATCCCACCCACAACCCAAAGGTGAATTTCTAATGAACAACTGGCACTCTGTAGAAATTATGTCCTAGAAAACAACACTTTTTTGGGGAGGGTTGAAAACAACAAAACCATAATTAAAAGACATCTGGGAACACTTTTAAACTAGATCAAACTATGATGGAAGTGGGAGTTTAATAAGAACTTTTCAACAGGTTTTAGACAATGAAAAAATAGAGAAGGATGTTGTTTACATATTTCTCTTATGTTTAAACTCTCCCTGACAGTAACAAAAGTTGTAACTTAAAGCTGAGTTATAAAGACTGTATTTATATCATTAGAGCCTAACTTAGCTAAATGTTGTCAATTAAAGCTATTAGAGCTTTTATTTTGAAAAATATCAAAGTAAAAAGGTGGTTTTATTCACATGCCAAGTGCATCATTGGTGGAAGTTGGTCACGTCTGGCTGGATGGTTTTTGATGCGATGAAACAAACATGCAGGCTAAAATCTCCTCAGGGAAGGATTGATTTTTCCTCATAGCGTTGTTTTCTGCTCTGAAACTTCTGCTAAATTGTCTTCTGTTTGATCTGTTATTGTGTTATTAATCCACTGCTAAACAGCCAGTGGGCCATCCTCCTTCATGTCCATCACCTAGTTCCACTTCAAAAAACAAAACAGCTATTAATAATGTCCTTGAAGTCTTGCATGCTTTTGCACATTGGTGTTATATGTAGGGAAATAATATTTATTAAAACAAAAAATAAGGATTCCTCCAGGAAAAAAAAAAAAATCATTATCATTATTTAATTATCGTTTTCAAGTTTGCAGCATTACTCAATAAAGTTGTCTTTATGTTTGTGCCTTGTGAAGATCAGGAAGCCTGTAGGCAGCACTGTGTTGTGTGAGTGTGGACAGCTGTCTGCTTCGGAGCATTAGGTTCTGCGCTTATGCTACAGTGATCCCAGCATTCAACCAGGGATGCACTCCTCTGTGACCATCCATGCACCTTTAGTTATCCTGGGAGCTCGGTGGCTTATTATCCTGTCAGAAGTAGAGCAAGCAGAAGGAGCCCTGTCAGGTACTCAGCACTTCCCTCCAGCGATTTCACTGCCAATCCTCTGTGATCACACTGATTAATCACAAACCTGCAGGGTCGCTTAGTATTGCCTTCGTGACCCCATGCGGTTAGAGAGATGCAGTTTCCTCAGGGCATTGGGCTGGCTCTGCACGGCAGTGGCTGTTGCTCTCCGGAGGAAACTTTCCCCGCTCTATCAGCTCTGTGATATTGGCCCCGGGCTCAGCAGTCCATCATCCAAGGTTTCATAATGCGACAGTTTGTGCTGCCTGAAAGGATATCAGCCTCACTGAAGCTGACATCTCCTTCTTTCTGCTTCTCTTTTTATTGAGTTTTGTTCTGTAAAACACAGACGATGAATAGATAAGGAAGCATTTCCGCTTTCCCCGACATGCCCTGGGATTTCAGGGCTGTTTGATTTGTATTTTTATTAGTGGGGATGTTATTGTTCAGTTGTGTCTCTACTGATGTTTTTGTTTACCTGTCTTAAGTTTCAGTTGATTATATCATTGACCTCTTCCAACCATACTTTCTTGTCTTTGTGTCCCTATATTTACAGATTTTTATCCTGGATCTTTTCCAAAGCTAATATCTGTTTTTCTTCCTGTTAGTGGGACTCTTCTAGTTTGTTCATTCAAGCTTGTCTTGCTTTAATTGTGAAAATCTCTTTGAAGGTGTATCTGGTTCTCATTCAGTCAGATGAATGAGCCTTTTCTTCCTGTCCAGAGCACATCATTTAACGATTGATGCCAAAGTGAGACTGCCGTTGGTTTTAACACCTGTTCTGTAGGTTGCAATATGAACTCTTTTTTGTTCACTACTCATCCATAAATGACTGGAAAGTAAAACACTTTGCAAAGGTAAAAAATAAGTATTTTAGAGCTCAGACATGTACCATATGTTTTTCATTGAACTATTCCATCCATCCATCCTCAGAACCCACTATATCCCCTTTGAGGTCAGAGGGTTTCTGAAGCCAATCCAGTTACTGTTGGGCAAAGGCAGGGTACACCCTGAACAGGTCATCAGCCACATGCACGTTTAGGGGTAATTTTAGAGATTGCACTGAACTACTCTCTGACCCAATTCTGATTGCTGCTTCACTTAATTAGGCCCAAGCATGGAACAGAGTACTCACAGCAGCTAAACAAATTGTAGTCTACAGAGAAGTAAAATTTGACTGGGTGTAGTACAGATTACAGTGGGTGAGTGTACCCTCCCAAACTTCGGACCAGACTCACATAGAAAAAAAAAAAAAAAAAAAAACACAAAAAAGCTTTATAAATGATTTATAAATTGTAAAAACAGGTAAAATCCTTCAAAGCTGAAAAATAAATGTTTGTTTCTGTATATTCGATCTGGAAGTTAACCTCATACCGTACTCTAAATGTCAAGCTTATACATTTTCCTTTTACATTCCGGTTGGGATAACTTTGAGCATATTAGACATTGGCCGAATCAGAATTTCATCCCTACCTACACTGCTACACCCTTTTGTTCCAGTTTTAGGGGCATTTTGAGCTTCAGCAGGGTTCAAACTTATTTTTTTAAGGGGGAGCTGTAGTGACTTAAGGCAGGGTGTCCCTTTGACGGTATGGTGATTCGCATCGCGCTGTGGTGTGGAGGAGAAACATATTTCTTCACGTGGGCTCTGAATAACAGAAGCTTACACTCAAATGTGTCAGGAGTCAGAGCTCCGTCTCCTCCTCTGGTCAACAGCAGAAGCCATCCCTGGACCATTGACTCACTACATCTCCCAGCTGCCTCAGCGCGCAGTCCCCTGAATCCGCTCACTTGGATCCCACCCACCTAAGAATTAAGCAGCATTGCTTGGGTTATTCTAAGCTGACATTCCACTTTCCTGACCCTGTTTCTGCTCGAACTCTGTCTTGCGCTTTCCCCAACCCACAACCTGAACTACGTAATCCGATCCCTGAAACTTCTATGCTCATGATTGACTTCTGCCTGCTGACTTTTGCAAAGTCAACCCATCTGTCCAAAAAATCACATCCAGCCCTCTGCCTGCCTGTAAAAAAAAAAAAAAAAACTGTTTTTGCATGACTTTTTGAAGCTATAAAACCGATGTTATGCATTTTCAGAGCGCTGATCTACGCACTAAAATAGATAACTGCCAACGGTTCATGACCTTATTGAGGGATAGTAATGTCCATATTTGAAGACACTGTTTTTTACAAATCTCTCCGCTTGGAGGGCTAAATGTAGGGGTAGGGAGAAGTTGTAGGGAAGGAATCCAGATTCTGATATTGTCCTATTTGGATAAGGCTACAATATTTGCCTGCGTATTAACATGGCCAGTGAATAAAATCCATGATGCTTGTTATGCTCAAATTCCATGAATTAAAGTTCCCCTCAACGATTTAATATATTTATTTATTTATTTATTTTTAACAATACATTTTCTAACAAGAAAAAATGTACAGAGCTACCTAATTATCACTCTTTTCTGTTTGCTGAAAGTATGCACACGTCTTTTTATTTCAGTTTTCTATGCAGCCCACAGAGTAAAAGCTACAAAGGTAGATAATGCAACAATGCATCCCTGTATAATAGCTGCACCCAAGTCTGCTAATGGACATAAATTAGAGTACTTACTGTGTTTTAATTACAAACTCATCTTAATTGAAAGCCTGAACACATGCTCCAACATTAAAGTCTGAAAATAAAATAAACTTGGAGTTTTTCTGCTTTGTGTGAACATTGTGCATTTCAGCTCCTTATCAGGAGTGACTAATTTGGGCTATTAGTGTTCATTAGAATTGCTGGACGCTTTTATCTCCCTTTGTTAGTGCAACTTTGACAAGTTAAGCTTTGTTCGTCTTCATTTCTTTACCTAAAGTATAAGATAGATTAAAAGAGCATTTTTTTACCTTTTTTTTTCAGACAAAAGAAGCAAAGAAAAATGCCATGGTTGTAATCTAAGAAAGACAGCCTCCACTCTCTAAAAGTGTCATGGTGCCTCTGTCAGTCTCCTCCCCCTCTCCACTCTCCTGATGATCACCAGCTGCGACCACTCACCTCATCACCTCACCTGTCTTTTTAAGGAGCACCAGGATCATCACTCTTCGCCAGTCCGTTGCCCCTGATGGAATTTGTTACCACGAGTGGTCGTTGCTGTTTGCCTCTGCTGGATCCCCACTTGGATCTCCTCTCCACGGTCACACCACGAGCCTCTGCCTCCATTCCACGGTTCTACTCCCAAGACGGCTTTCTCCCTCTCCGAAGAACCAACCAGTGATGCCCCACCGCGATCTCCCACCTGGAGCCTACTTCTTCTCCTGTTCAAGCCGCCACCTCCTCTTATCATTATTAAATACTTCATCCTTCACGTTCGCCTCCTGCTGTTTTCTTCCGGGTTCCAGCGTTTGGGTCGCTACGTGTTCTGTAGTCATGACAAAAAGGGTTGTTTGATGGTTCTAAGTTGTAAAGTGATAATTTGCTAATTTTATAAACACTACTGAGCGTGCATGTTCAAGACACTAATCAGAACGTTATTCTACTACTCCAGATTGCTGACTTTTTGACTCTAAAGATATAATGTATGAATATATATCTAGTTTGCAGCTTCAAAGCACCTAAAAAGAAAAATCCCACCTATAGCCCATTCATAAATCTCTATTAGTTCTTTAAATCCGTCAACAAACTCTAGATGCATTCAATTAAAAACATATTTAAAGTATTCACTTAGTCTGCTCAACAGTGAAAAATTGTTTAACTATATCTCTTCTCAAACGAATATACTTTTAAATAGAGGACAGAAACGTTAACATTTTTCTCCTATTTCTTGCATTTATATATCTCTGTGTTGGAGTTAACTAGTTGTTGATACTACTTCTTTCAAAGTGGTTAGCACCTTTTCTGGGTATGGGTTTAACCCTTGAACACCAGAGCTTTACCTCTAGTGTTTACATTCTTTTCGCTACCGTAAATCTTCATCTGCTCACGCAAATAACACAATTTCAATTGATTTGTTTTTTTAAATGTTTTTATTTCTTAGTATTTTGTCAAAAGTTTTTAAATATCCATCTTTTTCACTTGGAATTTTTAGTCTTACCAGGGCCAACTAAATCCTCCCAGACATGTAGCACCATGCACACAGGTTGTGATTGGAAGGCACATATGCACACGCTCAGTTTACTTCTTGTCCCTTCTGACACGCTTGAAATGATTTTGACTGAATTTAACGGGTGACACTTGGTGGTGGATTTGCCCGGTGGCTGAGCTTTCCGTCATGACATTTCACACCCTGCGTGATAACCTGTCGCCTTCAGTGCAGGTGAGGCAACGGCGGACACAACGGACACATCGGACTGTCGAGTGTGTTCACAGCCGTTGTAACACAAGGTCACTGCCGTCCAGCACAAACAATGATTCCATCACCTAAAATTTCACCATCGTAACCTCTCTCCACACAGAGTTTCCTGTGGGCACAAACACACGCATGCACTCTAACTGCCACTTCACGTCTGTCTATCTTTGTCAAGACAGACCTCTGGCAATAAAATTTGACTGCTTTTATAGAGGGGAGGGGATGTTGACTGGCTGGACCTTCTTTTTTTTATATGAACAAACATTGAAGATAATAAAGGAACCATTGAGTAGCTTTCTATAATAGCAACCTTATCATCCAAGAAAACCACTTTTCCTAAATCAATTATTTTTGCAACTGTCCATTTCACAACATAAAACAGACAATAATACTCCACTCATTCAGTATTAAATGCAGTTAGCAAACAGCACATAGCTAAAGATAAATGTTTTTAAATCAGTATAATTACTAGTTCAGACATAGAAATAATATACTACATTGTATTTACAAAATTCCATAATTACAAAACAGTTACAGTTATTTTTATCACGTAACTTAATACTCTAGAAAGGCATAAATTAGGGATTTTTAACACATTTTAAAGTCTTTTAATATTGCTTTTATAAACAAAGTCTGCAAAGTTCTTTAAATTCTAGTCATAATTATGATCTATTGTTAAAGCATTCCCAGTTGTCTTTTTTTATAATCATTTTTCTGTTTTTAATCTAAATGTAAAATAAAAAATGTTTTTTTTTTGGACATAGTGTCTGAAGAGTGGCTGCTGTTCATTGGAAATTCCCCTCTGAGTTGTGGGCGGGACTGCTGGCACAGAGCAACCACTCCCCTCCTTTCCATTGCTGGGAGCTCTCTGTTAAGAGGCCCTCCCGCTACCCACGCAACAAAAATGGTGAGCAATATCGGAGCTATCCAGCCGTTTTCAGTTTTGACTTAGATGCCCGCTTGGACAAGGAAAACAATGGATGCATCAGAATGGAGCAGAGCAGAGACCTTGTTGCCCACACATTGTATTTTCAACGATGAAAATACATGTTTTGCTTGTCAGCTCCAGATTCACAGTATGAATAAAGGAATAAAGAAATTAAATAATTGTATGTATACATGTCCACCACCAAAATAATGCAACTTTTCTGCCCCCCCCTCACCAGGGGCCAGCTTGTCAGATAGATTAACAAATCTTAATTGGAAGGTATTTTGAAGATTTATTTCCCCATTAAAAAATGTAAGACTGTGAACAATATACAAAAACAAACATCAGTTTGCATGATGCTTACCATTGATTTTTACACAAAGCCGCTAACGGCTAACAGTCACATGGTCTAAATGCATTTTAATGACAAACTAATTTGTTTTACTCAGAGGCATTAATTTTTGTAGTTCTGCTGAACAAAAGGGGAAATTAAGTGCAGTTCTGAGCTTGTTTGATGAACTTTTCTTGCTCGTCTTCTTCTTGAACTAAAAGCTAAAAACCCCATTACTCCTGATCCACCTAGTGGTCAAACGATAAAACAACTCAAACCAGAGGACAGCCACAAAAACATGTTAAAAACACTAAAATCACAATTTCTTGTCAGATTAGGTCATTGAAAATGTTCAGTTGTAAAGGAGTTTACCCCATAAGAATTTACCAATGAAGAGACCCCACTTGAAACACTTTTAAACAATTCTACACCTGATTTTTATAACAACATCCATTTAAGTATTTATTTAACCCACATATATTTAACTAACAATAGACTTGTTTTATTTTTAAAAGGTTTAGAAAATACTTGCTTTAATCATTACACATTTCAAATCTCATTGTATGACACTGATTAAGCCATCACCTAAACATGTGAACTAAACAAATCATTTGTAGATAAACATGACTTCCAAATCCATCTTTGAAAAGTTTGTAGGAGACATTTGTAAGTGATTGTTTAAAAGAGTTTTGTTGAGCTTTAAGCACACAATATTTAGAATTAGACATTTGGTCCTAATACATACAACAGATACTGACAGATTTGTCTGTTTTTTTTTTTTTTTTAATTATTTTTTTTCATTTGTATCAACAAAACTCAAACCATATTTATTTCAGTTTGTAGTTTGTTTTTTGAACATGGAACACTGTTCAAATTAACTCAATGTGGACTGAGTAGTTGTCTTTCTTTTTTTAAGAGATTAGATCTTTATTGTTCTACATACAAATGCTGGGACGATACAGGTTGGATTTGCATTAAAAGTTTCTATATAAAAAGAAACAGCACAACTCAGACAAGTGAGGATTATGCTACCATGCTCTGTCTCTGTATACTCATAAGACGTGACAGGTTTGTGTTTGTGTGGAGCTCTGCCTTAGAGGTGATCACTTATGACTGTAGAAAAGTGACGAGTTGTTTGTGTGTCTGTTGCATGTTTGTCACCTGCAGCTTTGGTAATATCAGTGTTTAAATTACAGCCATTAATCACAGCGAGCCGTCAATGGCTTCTCGTCCTCTGTTTCTCTTGTTTGTGACGTTCCACCACAGGCTTCAAAACATATAATCCCATTGCGCGTTTCCACCCATGCTTATGTTCACAGGCTACAAAGAAAACAATCTGTCAGAGGCAGCGACTCCACCACTGACTGCTGCAGCTTTAAAAAACAAACAGAAGAAAATCAGATTAAAATAAAAAATAAAAAAAGAATTTTTAAGAAAACAGCCTAGGCTCAATATAAGAGAGAACAAGTGAGGTCCTTGACATTGCTTGGAGGCTCAAATTCAAAGCCAACCTGTCTACAGATAAAAACTAAAAATATATAGAGCAGAAATAAGATTTGGCGCCACCAGATGATCTGAGAAGGAAAACTAGACAAAGTTGGTGTTTTATAGTTTTCCTTCATTTAGTTTGAGAAAAACATGTTAAGATAAAATCTCATTTTCATGGGAGATCTGTTATTAGGGCAGTAACCCTAAATCTATGTACTTATCTATTACAGGAAATATTCAATGATCTGAGCTTCATGGTGGTGTAGTTATCAGCACTCTGCTCTCAAAGCGAAAGGGACCAGATAATTCCACTTGACACAGGACATTTCCTTTATGTTATTCTGACGCATGCTTAGGCTTTCTCCAGGCACCTCCTCCATCCTCCATCAGTCAAAAATCATGCTTTCTGCTTTACTTAGTGACTGTAAATTGTCCCCAATTGTCAATGTGAGACTGCATTGTTGTCCATCTCTGTAGGGCTCTGTGATGGACTGGCAGGGCAGGGGTGGAACCACAGAGGGTTCCACCCCCCCCCCGGTAAAATAATGAAGGTTTGTGGAGTCTCAAGTAGATTTTCCACCATTCTCAGCCCTAGTGATGGCTGATTTGACCACGAAAATTCTCATTTGACCTGCAGCCAATGGAAAGATGCCATCTTCTCTTATCCGGCACCTGAGCTAGACACGCTAGCCGGGCCAAATGAGGGGTTTAGGGCATGTGCAGCAGAGCTGTTGTGACGTAAAGAAGGATCATTAATTCAAACAGTCCGTCTGTGAGAATTTGATTGACAACGATTAAAAAGGAGAAATGCTCGGAAATGCAAAAACAAAATGATTTCTTATTACATTTGTTCTCTGTTCTTTGTTGTTAAAATGTGTTTTCCACGTTTGACACGTCCCCTGGTGGAGGCGTGAGCATCACAGACAGCCCCACAAATGAACAATTTGCTTTTTTAACCCTAACCTTAACCGTAATCCTAACCTTAACCAGGAACGACGTCATTTAGAAAAGAGCCGGAGGATTTCTGATCACGTGACCAAAACGAAACCTAAAAAGCCGTGTATATTGTACGCCGGCGCAACCTATTCTCTACCATTGCGTATCATATGCACGCAAAAACCGTGTTTGCCGTATATTATACACGGTATTTCAGAGTGCAAAGTCGTGGCATATGTACGCATATTACTGCGACTGTGTTGGACTGGGAGATTAAGTAGCACAGAAACAATGATCAAGCCGAGCCACTTTTTCTGAGAACCAGAGCATCACAGGGCTGTGATGCAATGGGGAATACCATGGTGGATCTTTTAATCTCCTACATGAAGAATGTGTCTAATCTAACAGTTGTACCGAAAAAGACTTAAGCCCAAAGTCATGAAAGTTACCATTGATAACACACAATATTATCCTAGATTGAAATCCTTCAGTGCTCTAAATATCCTTCTGCTTAAGCCAACATGTCCAGCCCCATCAAAAGTTTGCCACAGACCATCTGGATGAACCAGAGAATGATTGGAAGAAGGTGATGTGGTTAGATGAGACCAACATGGAACTCTCTAAAAGGGGAAGATTGCCGAGTTGTACCAGTTTCCACTGAGTGGTCCGGACCAGACCAGTCCCCTCTTGGCTGGTTTAGAATGGTCCGGGCAATTCAAGTGAGCGTTTCTATTGACCATCAAGTGCTTGCAGGGTGTAGATTGATGACATAGCTGTGTGTCAAAACAGTGACTACAGCGAAAGTGAAACTGCATCAGCTGACAGAGGACACTAATAATCTGGCATCTACGCAGCAGAACCTTCTATTGTTCTGAACTAAAAAGACGGAAAAAAACTCTTTATGTTGAGCAATACTCCAATATTCTTTGATAAATGTCTTATAAAGCACGGTCGGAAGTGTTTTTGATGAGTATGGATCAATAATTCTTTGGTCGTGGGGGTCGAGTGAGACGCAGAAGGAAACAGTGTGTGTGTGGGTGGGTGTGTGTGTGGGTGTGTGTGGCTCTGTATTCGTAGATTCGAGGTGTCTCCGGTCCCCAACCCCCCGTGAATAAGGGGGAATACTGGGGCAAGGAAGAATACAGTCAAAAAGATGACAAAACTTTCAGTTTCGATTTTGAGCTGGGAAAAGCGCTGGTCGGACGCTTCCTGCTGTCGTAAAAACTTTCCGCCAATCAATGGGTCAAATTGTGTGACGACAGCACCTCCGCCCTCCCAGGTCCATTCTATTTTTCTATGTACCTATGTCCAACCAGAAATGGTACCAGTCGGTCCTGCTTAACAGGTCCATTTTGAAATGGAAACGCTCAAAAGTCCAGTCCGGCCCGTTTAAGTCCAGTCTGGACCGCTCAGTGGAAACGAGGCATAAGAATACCACAACAATTACCCTAAGGCATGAGGGTGGAAACATCATTGTTTGAGGATGGTTTCCTCTAGAGGAGACATGACAACTGATCTGTATAAGGGAAAAGGATGATTGGGACCATGTTTTGTGAGATTTTGGGTACAACCTTCTTGTATTAGTGAGATCAATGAGAGGACGTGAAATGCTGGCAATGATTTAAAAAAAACCCAGCAAAAAAAAAAGTGTCACTAGAAAAAAAAGATTTGAAGGTAAAGTGTAAAGTGAACCCAAATCCAGAGAATCTGTGTAGGTAATTGAAAGTCAATTTTGCCCAGCAAGAGTCTTGAGAAGATCTGAATGAAAAGAAAAGTGATCACAATGGCAACTTGAGTGTTCAAACCTGGTGAAGACCTCTTGAAACCTTTGACCTATCATTGACAGCCCGGGTTACATAACTAAATATTGATGGGAACTTTTGCAATTGACTTAATATTTACTTTCTTTACCATTATACACAGGCATACATTTCAAATTCTGTGCTTGTGCCATAAAATGAAAGATGAATTAATAACTGACTCCATTGTGTCCCTCTTACCACAGTTCCAACCATCCTGGAGAAAGTTCTGGATTTTTTGCTTTTGAAGATTTACTTGAATTTTGATTTTGCAACAGTCCTCTGTAAAGCTGCTGATCATTCACAGCATTCAAGAGAACCAACAAATGTAAGAGCCGTTTGTAATTAGACTGCTATATGGTTTCTTTGTTTCTCTCTGGACTGCTTCCCTCTCTGGTCCATTTATCGCTTCTCCATGCATTTTAGTGTAAATGTCAGATTGTTTACCACTTACTCAGTAAATTAAAACTCATGATTGGTTCCCCTTCCCCAAACCCATCACTTTCGGCTATAAGTTTCTTCCTTCTCCTGTAACTTCACTTCCACCCATTGTCACAAACCTGATGCATCACCTGAGCTATTCTCAAAACAAAAATCTAGATATTTATCTCACAAAAATTGTACATCTATTGACAGTAAGTTTCAAGTTACTAATCAACTCTCTAAGAACAGACGAGTTTTGCATTTGCACTTGCTCTCAAAACAATTTACAATAACTCAATTGTTGATCATAAGAGAGACTTTTCACATTGAACTAAATCTCAATGAGACATTGATGAACCAGCAGATTTTACAGAAGCCTCCTCACCTATTTTGAACTTCGTCTATTCCATTGGGACAGGTGGTGGTACTACATATCACGCCTTAGATATTAGCAGCTTTTTACTATTATGCATTCCAATGAGACTCAACTGCTGTTTTTTTTAGTATATTCACCACATGGCTGTAGTGTGGTAGTTATTACCACACTACAGACAACGTTATGGTTATGTTTGGTGATTTTAGTTTAAAGATGGAGTCAGAGGTCTTCTCTGACATGCTCAGCATGGATTTTATTCAGTGTGCCAAATCGTCAACAGAGTTGGTCATTATTCATGGCTTGTCCGTAAGTGTGTGCTCTCTTGTTGACTTGTCTGTGTCTGACTAGAGTAAGAGACCTTTGTACAAAGGAAGATGGAATCTGAACCCTGAAGTGGCTTCATATTTTCTTGAGAATGTGTAAAAATATTATCTAGTAATTTACCCCCATCTTGTAGCATTATGATTTACAATCTTTTTTAACAAATCTAGATTTTGTTGCTCCTCGGAAAACAAGACCGCAAAAATCAATCAAAGGGCAAGGAAAACAAGGGAATCAGAAAAACAACAGAGAACATGAAAAAAAAAAAAAAAACTAAATTACTACTTAATAACGAAACATTCAACGGGTTACTTGAACAGAGGAAGAACCCTGCTGGTAGAAATTGCTTTGGCCCTGTATGGAGGTATGACGGTTTTACAAAAATATCTCAGAACTGCAGAGATGTCAACAGATCATCCACAATAATCCAGAGTTTCCTACCAGAATATCCACGTGAGCAGTGTGCCTGATGGATCCAAAACTCATGAGGGACACTTGACTGTGGGGGAATAGACAGAGACTGTTTTATTTATACTATCTGACGACAGCCAGTTGTGTTTCCATGGTGTCATAAAGGTGGAGCCAAAAACTGGTGTGAAGGAGCCCGAAACAGAAACAGTCTTGGTGACAGATAGATGCCTTTCCATTTTTTAAAATAAGATTTATCTCAAGATTTGTTTCAATTTAGAATTTGACTGAACACATTTGGATTTTTCACTATTTAAAAATGATATAACATAAGTCTCATAAGACACACACATCCACTTCTTTTGGATCCAAATGGATTTCTGGCTTTCCAAAGAGGAAAAAAAAAATATATATATATATATATATATATATATATATATATATATATATATGTCTGATCATGCAGAGTAGACTTTTCCTAAAAAAATAAGATAAAGAATGAATTAGCTGACTTTAAGCTAATTCACAAACCCATGACATAAAACTACAGTGACGACAACTGAAGCTTAACAACGACTTAACAAAGAATGGTTGACCTCTAACAGCATGATCACAGGTTCAGTTCCCGCCAATGTCTCCAAGTGTCCTTGGACAATGCACTATACTGGGTAAGGTGCATGATAATAGGCGCTACAGTGTACCCTCTATTACTCCCGGTAGTTATAGGTTGACGCTAGTTTAAGACATTAAGGTGGGAATGTGTCGGTTCAAGGGTGAATGGGACTGGGAATGTAAAGTTCTTTGGGCTCTGGTTAAGTTTATACAACCAACTAAAAGCAGTAGTTATTACTCACTGGCCACATTATTAGGCAGACCTGTAATGCAAATTTCTAATCAGCCAATCACATTGCAGCAACTGAATGGACTCAGGCACTTAGAGATGGTCAAGACGATCTCCTGCAGTTCAAACCAAGCTTCAGAATGGGGAATAAAGGTGATTTTGAATGTGGCATAGTTGTTGATGCCACATATAGTCCCTATTTTGGACTATATTTAGGAATCATGATGCTATTTTTTCAATATTTTCTCATCATTTAAAATCATTTTGTATAATTGAAGATAGCTGTGGTTAATGCTAAAAATGAGTCTGGTCTGAGTATTTCAGAAACTAAGATCTACTATAATTGTCACCCACTACTGTCAGCTAAGAACAGGAAACTGAGGCTACAACTCACAGGCTCACCAACATTGGATGATAGAAGATTGGATAAAACATTGCCTGGTCTGATGAAGCTCCATTTTTGCACCGACATTCAGATGATAGAGTCAGAATTTGGCATCAACATCTTGGAAGTTTCTTGAGCATGACAATGAGTTCACTGGAATCAAATGACCTCCACAGTCACCCGATCTCAACCACCTTTGAGATGTGGTAGAACAGGAGACTGACATCATGGATGTGCAGATGACAAATCTGCAGCAACTGTGTGATGATATCATGTCAATATGGACCAAACACGCTGAGGAATGCCTCCAGTACCTTGTTGAATCTATGCTACCAAGGATTAAGGTTTTTTGAGGGTAAAAAGTGGTCCAACCTGGTACTACCCCGGTGTCACTAACAAAGTGGCTGGTGGGATGTATATTTTCAACATCAATGGAATGGATGCTTCTGTATTTCCAATCAGTTTCCTGTGTTTTCACATTTGCCTCATCTTCTTCAACCCTCGTTCAATTCCAAGTTTCAACACCTTATTCATAAATTAGTCAGCTGGGAGTTGAACAAACAACCTTCTGCTGACACAGATAACTACCAAACAGAAACAATGCACGCCCGCATAGAAAATTCAGTTAGTTTTCTAATCTTCCCTCTGTAAATGAATGCAAATCCAAGCAAAATGGAAATCCTTTTTCCAAAAGCCGCCTTCTCCCTTTGAGTAAATTGGGGTGAATTTCAGGTGGAAAGTCTGAAATCCTGTATTACCGCAGATGAGCAGAGGATCGTGTCAGCGAGGATAATGTTGGCCATCTAATACAGATTCAGGTTCAGCTCTGACGTGTGACGAATATAGAAGCTGTCTGAGGAAAGAAAAGGAGACAAATGAGTCATTTGAGCCTCATTACAGGAAAGCAGGTTTACCGTGAGTCTCTGCGGGGCTTTAAGAATCACTCAGCAGTTGTGTTGAAACAAATGTGAAAGCAGACGTCAAACAAAGCCTCTTTCACTCTTTGTGATGGCCCACTGTGCTCTGAGAGACGAGGATCATCAGGAAGCAGAGATTTGAAAAGCTTTTTACCAGAAGAGGAGTGGGATGGATTCCAAACTGACACAGCATTTTTGGAGTGTCTTTCACTCTTAATCCTTTTTTTTCCATATTTTGGACTATATTTAGCAACCATGATGCTATTTTATCAATGTTTTCTCTTTATTTAAAATCATTTTGTATGATCGAAGATTACTGTAGTTACTGCTAAAAATTACACTTTAACACAAGGTTCTAATTTTCTAGAGAACACAAGATTTACAGAAGATGACAAAGTGTAGCATGTTTTTGTTTTGTTGTTGTTTTCATATGTGAACACGGTCTTGAAGTTTATTCTCTTCTTGAAGTACCTGGTCAATCATCCAAGTAGTTTCATCAGTTGTATGAGGCTGATTTTGAAAACTGGATGTATTTTTAGGTAGTTCAGCTTGTATTTGATTGTTGGTCTGAATTCCTGCAGCGTCTGCTTCCCCCAGTTACAATCATAGACCGTATAATCACTGGACAGTTCAACTCCTCCCCTTATGTTCCAATCTGGAAGCACCCACTGCTTCCAAGAAGTCAAAATCTCATAAATTTCTATTGAGAAATAGACAGTTATTTTCAGTCATTTTATTTATAAGAATTACCATTCCTACTCTGATAGGTTCTTCTTATCTTCTTACTAATCCAATTTTTTTCTTTATCACAAGTTATTCAAGTTTTAAACTGACCAATCAGATGCTTAAGTAGAAGGATTAGGTGCTCGCTGCGTTTGAGATATTCTCCCGAACCCACTTTTAGAGGAAGGGGAGTGGTCTTTGAACAAGCTCACTCATGATTGGTGACTGTAAATAAACGTGACTCGGACCAATCATTGTTGTCATCTTTTGAAATGGCGGCCACAAAATCACAAAGCAGTGGTGACGGATTGGGCCCGATTTCACGAGGCCTTTTGGGTACTTATGTTTACATTTTTTGATTCTCAAGATTTTTTTTTTTTTTTTAAAAGAAAGAAAAAAAAAAACTTCAAATCTACTGATTTGGATCATTTTGAACATTTTAAGTTTTGTTTACTGTCTACTGAGAAGGTAGGCTGTATCTCTAATCTTCTATTGTTATTCATGTATTTTTATAGTTGTTTCTTTTCTCACAAACAAGTCAGTGTTGTTATGTCTTGCTCCATTAGAACACGAAAGCCCCATTTGGATTGGTCTGTTTTAAAACTAGGTGAAAATAATCCTGGACAATAAAACACAACAAACAGGCGTGCATTTATCACATAGAATAAGGTTTTCCTATGGGATAGGATCACCTTTCTGATCTTTATTAAAGTTCAGCACCAACACTGACGCACACATCTCTCACATCACAGTAATGCAAGAACGCCCACTCAGTCAACACTTGCTGCTCGTGTCAGGGAGAATTTTCCTTCTCTCCTCTATGTTAGCGGTCAGATGTCATCTCGTAGCTGCAGGTCTGCTTTGACTAAGATAGATGGACAGAAAGTGGCAGTCAGTGTGCATGGGTGTGTGTGTGCGCGCATGGATGTGTAGAAGCGAGTGTGTGTGTGGGTCTTTTGAAGGTAACAGGTTGTGATGGCAAACATGAGGGGTGGAATCAGAGTTGATGCAAGACGGCAGTGACCTTGTAGTGTGATGGCTGTAAAAACCATGAGATAAAGAGATTTTAGGTGATGTTTACTTGAGAACTTTGATTGTTTTTCTGTTGTAAAAAAATGTTGGTGACATTTTTTTTTCTTTCATTTTTTTATGCACCGTGCCTCAAATGTTTACAGGGATTCAACATGTTTTTTGTCTGACTGTCTTCGCTGGATTATCTTTGAATCAAGACTGTGAAGGGTATGTTTAAAGAAAAGTAGATAAATACATTCATGTAAAAGTAGGGATTTGTGGGTAAAATGAATTCTGATGAAGCCAATAATTTAATTTGCAATTTTTTATTTCATGCTACAAAAGAAAAAAAAGGCAATTTTTGGGAAACTGCACAAGTGAAAGCTGACAAGGCTAAATAACCTAAATACAAACATATATATTTATCTATATATCTGATGATTGTATAGTGATAAATAAGCTGCAGCTGTTGAACTTAGCAAATGAGTTGAATAAAGTTATGGAGAAATAATAACTCCAAAGCTACATAGCCCCATTGTAGAGGTTAAATTGACTGAAAAATGTCTAAAATAGTTTGGCATTTGTAACACTATATCATATAACCTGTATTTTATAACATATAAATATTGTAGAATAAATTACTTGTTGAGTAACATTGTTTTCAATAAAAAAGTAATAAACCACTAATTGATGACTGCAAATCAAACAAATATAAATCTGCAAAACGGCACAAAAATAATCTTACAGGTAAAAAGGTTAACAGCTCTATCAGTGGTACACAATCAGAGGAGGTTACTCATTCTGAAACATAAGAAGATGAGTACAATCATTTTTTTTTATTTGTTTTCTTACTTTTGTTATTGATTGCTTGAAATAAACCAAATTCCAAATAGAATGAATACATATTTACTAGGGGTGTAACAAGAATTCGATTCATAAGTTGCAGTTGACAATTCATTGTAAATATTGGTTCATTTTGAACGATCTGATTCACTGACCTAAAATTCTCACAAAATAATCACATGTGAATTAATCTATATAAACTATTACACTCTTAATGTAATAGTTTTATTATTTCTTTATTAATATTATTAGGATTTTATTCACAAGATTAAGTTTTGATCTTTTTTTTATTTCTTCTTGTGGCAAATCCATTGACATTTTCATTATCAGAAGGGTAACGTTTTTTATTGTGTTTTATACCATGCCATGTCTTTCTTTTAAAATATTTGTGATTTTTTTTTTAATTATCTGTTAATTCTGATTTCCTTTTCTAAATAATAATTAAAGGGAATTGATTTAAAATGTATTACTTGATTTTCATGTATTCACTAAAAAGACATACATATAGTTGCCATTCAGACCCAACATAATAAAAAAATAAGAATTGTGGTTTGATGAATCGTTTATCATTTATTGGGTCTCCCACAAGTAACAAACTACAGTCCTATTAAAAAATAAACATAACAAATTACAGTAAGCTTGGTATTGTGGGTGTGTTTCTTTAGAATTTTGACTTTTGATAAAAAAAGAAAAAGAAATTCAAAGTGAGCATCAAAGTTTCCCGACTTCTTCAGAGAAACACTTTTTATTTTAGGATTGGCAGTTTCCGTGTTGACCAAAATCTTATAAAGAAAAATTCTTCCACTTCATATCTTCCAAAACTTCTCTCTCCTTCTGAGATCATTGCCAAGGCTTTCTGAGCAAAAAAAAAAAAAAAAAAACTCTTTGCCAACTCAATAAATTGCGATAAGCAACCACGCGGAGGGAAAGTCGGTTTGCAGGTGGGATAGAGTGTGAGGAAATATAGAGCGGTTCTCTCAGAGCTGGGAATTAAATGTGTGGGAATGTGGAAGCTGACAGGTGTAGGTGCCTCAAATGTAATGATGCTGCAGCCCTGAGCAGGAGCAGGAGGATGGCAAAATTCACACAAACACACTGCAGCAGGTAGGAGGACACAAAAAAGAAAAAAAAAGAGCCCCTACGATTTCCCTTGTTCCATGAATCAGCTGTACAGCTGGAAAGTAATGGCATCTGTATAGGAAAACAGCTTTAGGAGGCACACCTCTGACAGAAAAAGTTTTACTATTAAAAACTTGCTTTAAACTATCAGAGATGACGAGATCAAATATTAAAACATTTATAGTAAAATTTAAAAATAAAGAAATTGTTCTAAATATCATCATAGCTATACATAGTGAAGAAGTTAACAGTTAAACAAATAAATATTTCATAACAAGAAGCTTGTTTTAAAAACTTTTAAAAAAGAAAATTTGTTTGTGTTCATTATTAATATCTAAATCATGAAATTATGTGGTTTTCTAAAGGTGCCTTCACCCTGAACGGCGGGCAGTTTTATTGCTAACTCAATGGTACAGGAGGGCTCTAATTGAAGAACTGCGGCGCAATTTGAGCGACTGGTGCAACGTGAAGGACTGGCAACAACTCAATTTATGCAACGTGGAACAAATCAGGCGGTGCAGCCAACATTTAGAAATATGTTGCCTCTGCCAATCAGGAAGTCAGCTTTGGCCACATGACAATCACTCCATATGCTAGCAGTCAGAGAGCCGTTGCGTGGTGCAGAGGCTGCCAGCTCAGGCCTTATCGAAACATTAAAAAAAAGGAAAAACATATCTACAGTAGGGCTGGGAATCACTGGGTACCTCACGATACGATACGATACGCGATACATGGGTCACGATATCGATAGTATCGCGTTACTACGATAATTGGTAAAAATACTCTCTAATAACTAGCATTATATAGAAGAACATGTTTTTTTGGGAAAATATATCCCCATTTCTCTTTTTTTAGCTTAAACACAATTATAATAAACAACTTTTCTTATTTTGTGCAACAAATTAAAGACACTTTTGTGCAACATTGCTGAAATCAGTAAAACTATGTCTTTGACAAACATTTACAACAACTGAATTGGAATTATCTGTCAGATTCAATGTTAACAATAGTAAACATGATCAGCAGTGACACTACTTAGGGCAGAATTGTTGTAAACAACAGAGCAAAAATTAAATAAGTCAAGTGGCGACAGCTATCTACCTCTAAAAGAACGTCACACCAAAGGATGATGAATGTAATGTTTTACAGCCTCTCTCAAAATTGACCTAATTTTTTGTGCACTTTTCTCTCACTTGAAAAGGGCTGAGCATCCAAAATTGAAGGCTGATTTACTTGAGATTATTTTCCAATATTTTCCATTTGGTCAGTCAGCAGTCAATAGGTAAAAACCTTAAAACACACATAATAATGGCAATAAATATAATTTTATGTGCTTCAATTAATTAGCAACACCCCTAATTTTACAGTGAATTCATGTACTTTATTTTAATTACATTTAAATTTAAGTTCAATACATCAAATCCTGCTTTTTTTATTTAAGAATTACTTTAAAATTAACATTAGCAACAAGGAATTACACTGTTTGAAAACGTCACATTTTAAATTTACCAAAGTTACACCGCACACCAGCAGATTAAACATTGAAGTGCATGAAAGCGAAAATTCCGATGGTCCTTGAAGTGTACACAGACAACTGCGAAGCATGCGCCCAGTTCCCACAGCAAACAGGAAGTAAGTGATCGCTGTCATTCTAGCGCTCAGACAAAGTCACTTCTTACCGGGTGGATCTCCTACAGATGGATGATAAATGCTGACAGGTAGGCATGCTTCACACACGCGCTACAGAGCCTGTATCTCACCGGTGCTTCTCCCGAATGAGCGCGTGCATCGCTATTAAATGTCCTATGCAGCGCGCGCCCATACCGGCGCGCGACTCAGACGCTCAGCGCTACAGCCTCTTCAAATGAAAATATAATATCGATACTTGGTGAGAACCCATCGAGAATCGATCGCAGGACTAAATATCGCGATATATCGCAATATCGATATTTTGGCACACCCCTAATCTACAGACACCGTTCCTTACAGTGATCATCCTAAAAATATTGGCCTGTAGCTCCTCCCACATGCAGCTGCGGCGTCAAACCCAAAAATGTTTTGACAATCAACAACCAGCGAATTTGTCACATGGCGAAAAGTGTGAATGCACCTTAAGAGTCAACTAATACTGTGAGTCCAGATTCTAAAGTAACCAGCAGTGAGAGCCTTTAGTGTCTGTAAGTTACCAAAGACACTTGTACAGTACTTTAGTATAAAATCATGCTAGAAGCTAATACTGTATTTTGATATCTGAAGTGTTCTTGCGAGTCTTAAAAAATAAATAAATAAATAAATAAATAAAGTATCATCAGAAAAAAGTAGTTCATTTGAAGTTTATTTTATTTCATACTTGAGTATAAGTATAGCAAGTCTACCATAGACAAAATTCATTACGTGTAGGAAGCCTACTACCTGAATACTTCTTCTGACTAAATTGGAACATTTTAAATTTAAAATATATAAAAAGTAAACGTCAAGTATACAGCCCCACTTTTAGTATAGATGAAGTATACTTGAAGTAGATGGAGGGTGTATTCAGACTGGACACATTTGGTCAGCTTAAAGTGAACCAGAGTTTGTTTCCCCAATAATCGGAACAAAGTTTTAGTCCAAATACATGTAAGTGAACCCTGGTCTGGAACCAGGCACAAAAATACTGTAATTTGTAAACCACAGCACATCCATCTTTCTCTTTTTGTTTTGACCCACCCTCGTAACTGCTGGCCATTCAGTCATATGGTTTTGTTTACGAGCCTTGGTTTGAAACAGGGAATTCTGCTTGACGGCAATCTAAATTCAGACCAAATGTGATCTTCAGGACTAGATCCGGAACAAATAAGTGGACTCGATCTGAACCAACAAACTTTCCCAGTATGAATACACCCGTAAATACTTCATTTAGCTTGAATGTAAAAAGATCAATCTCCAATCCCCTTGATCCTGAATTCATATTAACCTAAACTTACCAATAGTTGTAGTTCTTCAAAACACCACAGGTGTCAGAAAGAGGCAAACTGTCATTTATTCCATGTGGAAAAGTGACCCTAACTGAACCCCACATTGCTCCAGGTGATTACAGGTTGGTGCAAGCTTAGACAGTGGATTTGCTATCAGTGTGTGAATGTGTGTGAATGGGACAATGGGATTGTGACTGTAAAGAACTTTGGGCCTCAAAGCAATATAAAAAAGCACAATGTAAGTAGCACCATTTACCATTTTAAATGTATGCATTATTAAGGGTTAATTAGCAGACAGGTGGACCCATGAGTGGACTCAACAAATCTCTCACTTTACTTCTTTCCACATTTTCTAATGGAGAACATATGTAAATAAAATTAAGCTAAACAATACTTTGAGTATTTCCTTAATCAAATTGTTGTTAATCAGGCACAGTGAAAAAAGACATATAACAACAAATAACGCTGTTTGAAAAAGATCATTTCTGTGACATAGAAAATACACTGGGCGGGCCACAAGCTCCCTGCTCTGCTCCATTCTGATGAATTCACTTGTAAACAAGTAGATCCATCCAGCTGGCATCTGGTTCAAAATTGTACAGCTGGGGCCCGTTTCAAGAAGCAGGTTTTCTTGAAACTCTGAGTTCGTTAACTCTGAGTTCAGAA
Organism: Oryzias melastigma; assembly: GCF_002922805.2. Lineage (NCBI taxonomy): Eukaryota > Metazoa > Chordata > Actinopteri > Beloniformes > Adrianichthyidae > Oryzias > Oryzias melastigma. The sequence goes on along the minus strand of NC_050516.1, from coordinate 13,317,748 downwards.
AAACTGAGTTTCTTGTTTCAGAAACAGAGGTAACTTTAACCCATGAAAGTGACAAAAATGACATTACTGACATTATTTAGTACTTATCCTGAATTGAAATAATTAAAATGCAACTCTGGCAGCTATTTTCTCCCACACCAATTGTCTATGTTTTGCTGCATCTGTGTTGCTCTCACTGTGGAAAATGTGCTTGTAGTTGGCATATGCTTGTAGGAGCACATCAATTTCTGTCGACGTAAGGTATGCCACCCTATTGGTATTTGTTCCCATTGTCATGGTGAATTGTAATGTCTTTGCTCCATTGTTCAGGGCTTTTTATGGTTGCGTCACTCGCACCTGACTCTGATTCCAACTACCCTGAGTTGATTGAACAAACTTTTTCTAGTTGCTTTAAAACCGATAACTGAGTTTGCAAACTCTGAGTCACTCAACTCTGAATGCAGGTTTAAACTCTGTATTTGTTAAACCTGCTTCTTGAAACTGGTCCTTGGATAGCTCCAACATTGTTTACCATTTTTGTTGCACCAGTAATGTTAGTTTGGGGGTTTGAGGGGCTGTAAGCTTGCAGGAAGAAGTCTAACCCAGGGGTCCCCAAACTTTTTCTTGTAAGGGCCAAATAGCAATCACAGCCTGAACGTAAACATTTATGTTTTTCCAGAAAGCAACACAAAGGCCAATTTTAAAGAATGAATCCCTGTAATATTCACAGAAAAAAATAATACTAAGACATTTTAAAAATTAAATCAATAGTCTATCCTCTTCCATCATAGGTAAGGCTGGAGAATAGTGGAATAAAAAGTTAAATTTTATGTCGGTCTCAAAAATAAATAAATAATAAATTAAGCGTCTCTGATAGTGTTTGGGGGGCCAGGCCAAATGTGGAGGGGGGCCGGATCCAGCCCACGGGCCGTGATTTGGGAACCCCTGATTTAAACAGATGGGTGGTGGGGAAGTGAGAGCGGGATTACTCGGTGCCAACGGTCCCACCCACAACTCAGGGGCGAACATCTGATGAACTACTGTCATTCTTCAGAGACAATGTCCCAAAGACCACACGGAACGCTTTTAAAGAGCTCAGAAGACAATCAGAGTGAGGCTTTAATCCATCTGATCAAATAAAAGCAGCAATAAATGTTGTCAGTAAGTTACAAATAAGTTAATAAGCCACAGTGAAACCTTCCATCCAAAGAGCACCTTGATCCTCAGTGAGGCCCTTTTATATTGTGTTGATCCATCTCCTGGATATTTATTAGTTTGAATTCGTAGCGAGTATCCACATTTTCAAAGGCCTTGCTCAACCAAAAAGGATTGAAAGGATACAAAACAATATCTGCTGATTTCTATCATTTTGAAGAAAAAAGCTTTTAGAGTGAAGTCCTCACTTGTGTGTGCCAGGTGTGCAGGAGAACCGTGGTATGTGTCAAATTGAACATCCTCATGAATAAAAGAACCCAGTGTTTTCAATAAGACAAACATAACAAGGTCAATGTTGTTCACTGGAGCTGTCACAGGTGTGGTTGATGGGGTACCTCACAGACAGATGGAGAAATCTGCTGCATAACTTGGAAATGTTTTGGCATGTAATGTGGGAGCAAACTGACATAACCAGGAACAAAACAACCCGGATACAGAGAGAACATTTTTAAAAACACCCAACACACACACACACACACACACACACACTGGTGCTTCAGGAGACGCTAAAACAGAGAGCAGCTCCCTTCTTGTTACCCTGCCTGCAGCGGTGAGGCTCCGACACACAAACACATCTCCTGATGGAGCCACTCGGCATGAACCGAAGGGGAGAATACGCACATCATTCCAAATTCTCTTTGAAGCCTGACGTCAGTGGGAGGGAGATGCTGAGAAACATCAGCAGGAGTGAGCAATGAAGATACTTGTGGGAGTAAACCCGTGAAGAACACACGATGCAAATCGGGATATTTACAAAAAAAAAAAAAAAAAAAGAAAGAAAACGATTCCCGTTTCGTGAAGCACTCGACGAAAATAATGCATTCTGCTGTATCATCATTTCCCAATCAAACCCTGGCAATCATTTTTTACTCTCATTAAGGTTCTGGCAGTGTGGCTGAGGGGGTGGACATGTTGATGCATACAACAGGCCAAAATAAACCTCTTGTCCAAACACATGTCCCACCTGCATTTAACTCATCTGACAGTCCAAACCTCCCACCGGAAAAGTATTTATGCTTATGTTTCAGCTGAAACACACACTTGGACTCCCACTGATGTAGCAAGAAAAACAAGTAACGACAAAATCCAAGTTGGTTAAGAGCTGTCAATCACACAATTAAAACCTGGAACGATCAAAGTGAGCATCATCTTTCTGCAAGTGTATGTCCATATCTGTGTGTGTGTTGAGGAAGGGGGTTAAGTTCCAACATTTGTTAAGTCTTTGAAGCTTAATCCCAAAAATTAACTTTTTAACTTTAAAGACCTAACTCTATAACCATTAGTAGCATATTTGTTAAACCCCTTTCTGAGACCCCTATCACATAGTTTCAGTTTATTGGTCATGCCAGCTCAAATAACATTTCCAAAAGAAAACCTTTCCATCTTTGCTCAATAATCCATGTTCAAACCAGTTCTTCTAATTCATTGCTCTTGTTCTTTGCAACTCCACCAGGAAATTGTTTGCTTGTTGCTCCTTTCTCTGCAGCCGTCTTCTCAATATCATCTTCTCCTTGCTGCATTCTCTGATAGGTGTAGAATCCACCCACAAATATCATGCAGATTCCTCACCAGAAGGTTCTTTGACGTTTGCCACCACAAGAAGTTTAAATGCTAATTTGAAAGAGTGATTCTTGGCCATCGCTACACAGGTTCACAACACCAAAAACATAGACACCTGGCATCTGCACAATTGTGCACAACCCATGGAAGTCAGGGGGGGTCTTTAAAGAGCCTGGCCACTATTAGAGACTGGTCTTCTTGAGTAAAAAGCATCTGTTAAAGCCAATGTTTGTTGGAGACCAGAATAAATTAGAGACTGGACACAATTGGAAGATATACTCTAATATCATCCAAATTTTCTTTACAAACCCACTCGCTTCATGTTTTCTCCCCTGTAGTGCTTCATTATTCCTCTAGAGGCAGTAGAAGGGCCTTTCCTGCTTGTTTCAAAATGGTTACTTCCATAAAATCTCAAAAGCACTTTTGGTGGGAAACATTTAGCTAATATTCAAAATATTTATAAGAAGAATAACTTTTTTTTCTAAATAATGACTTGCTATGCCCCGTGACAGACTGGCGACCTATCCAGGGTGAACCCCGCCTTCGCCCTTCAGTAGCCGGGTTAGGCACCGGCACCCCCGCGACCCCGAAAGGGAAAAAGGCGGCCAAGAAGATGAATGAATGAATGAAACTACTTGCTATATAAAAAAAAATGCTACATTTGACGATAATTAATTCTTTATAATTCACTTACATAATGTAAAAATGTGTGGATCAATTTTGATACAGTGGGTAACTAATATTTCCTGAATACTCAAGTCAATGTTTTTGCATTCTAAACTAACATTTTTGTGAGCAAAAACTGACCAAATCACCCAACATATCATTACTGAACCCAACTACGGTATGCCAATCAAAAAAAAAAAAAGAGTGGGTTTTTTTTTCTGTCTTTGAACTCTCTGATGTAGCAGGCTTTATTAGGGGAATAAAAACAAAGAAAGATATGCAGATGAGGTCTGTTAGACAGCTGAGACAATATGTGTAATCAAGACAAATTAGAAGCTCACAACAAAAATAGAAAAAAAAAATCAATCTGTGTAATCTTTTAGCATAGCTACTTCTGTGTAAAATAAAATAAAAAAAACTCAAAAATTCCCACTGCAGCACATGACTGAATATCTACTATGTTTAGTCAAAAATTACTCTTGCATTATTTAGACAGTTGCAACTGAAACACATTCACACACACACACCCCCACCCACACACCCACAAGCTGTCTCCACCATCTGCGTATATAACTGTCCAGGTTAAACCAAGAAACACACATGAATATTTCACTATCCTAAAGACTCATATTTTCCAGTTCCAAAAATACCATGTACACACATAAACACAACATTATGTTCTGAGAGCCTGTTCATACACACACACTTGTTTTAGTATCCTTGTGAGGCCACCACATAGCAAACCCACTGTCCTCATTAAGTCAATGCACAAACTCCCAACCAGCCTTAATGATGGTTGATGTTTCAGACATACAAACACCGCCTCCTCCACAAACACTAACCTATTTTCACCAAATCATATGTAAGAATTTCGATTGGTGCCATTTTAGTTGCAGTCTGCTTTGCCCATGAAATTTTCTTTATTGAGATGTTTGATATGTTTGCAGGTCCACATATTTAGGCGTCCAGGTAATATATAAGAAATTGTTGATACACATACCACAAACGCAATTTGTTGTCAATAACTCAGACAATCAATTTTTTTCTTATCCATAGTATTGAGTCATTTTTCTTTTTTTTTAATGTTTGACCTTAAATTCAAAGTCTTTTTTGCTCTTGTTGATTTAATCTAGACTTACATTTTGGACAAAAGTTAGAAGACATCAGGTTTAGAGAATAATCCAACTCCCAAAACAGCTAAGCAGCACATGACAATTTATTTGAAGTGACACTAGTCAATAACTTTAATTAGATCCAAAATAACATGTTTCTAAGAGTAAGAAATCACACAAACATTGAAATATATCTATTAAATAGAAAGAAACTCATTCAAACTAAAAAAAAAAGTATTTTAAACTTATAATTGTATTTACTTTTCTTATTTTTAACTCCCTCGTTGCAGTCGAATAATATTTGCTTGTAGTTATTTTTGTTGTTGTAAATACTTAATATATTTGCAAATTTGAAATAATAAAAGGATTAATTAGGTAAGACAGAAGTTATACGTTTTACCATCTTCACACATTACGGATAATCACAGTCACTGAGTATCAGGGACATTATCAAAACTGAAATGCTGTTTGCCAAAGCATGTCTGCATACAAATGTTTCCATAAATTAGAGACAGAGCGGGTTGGTAGGGGGTATCTGTGGTGCTAGGGATAGTGTAATTCTGAAGTGACTGGAACATTTCTGCAACCAAATATTATTGTGTTGACTGAAAGTTTGTGCGATATGCCGAGGGACAGGTCACAAGCTGATGCTATGGTCAGAATACTGTAACTGACTTGCTGCCAGGTCTCCATTACTCTTCAATATTTACAAGAGTTTAAAGACTGATTGTTGGAAATGTTATAACAGTGTAATGTGAATGTGGATTGATTTTAAACTCTGATTGAAACTACAAAAAACAAATACACTTTCTTTTATTTATTTTTTTTTTTTCTGTGTGAAAACCTTCATTACATTGCAGGAAGAGCTTTTGTATTATTTTCCATGACTGTGCTTTTCTCCCAGCCCGTGTAATCCATTTCATCCACAGTGGCAGAGATTTGATATTAATTGTCTCCTGACTTTGAGGATCAGCCTACAAGGGACGAGAAACATGGTGAAGATGGCAGTGCTGGGATGTTGGGCCAGATTAGCTTTTGGCAGGTATTATCTGCTTCTAAGACCAAGGCAAAGCAATACCACAAAGGGTAAACAAAGGTTACACAAGGCAGCAGGGTTTAAAAATGTGTAGGGAAAAGTGATGGGGGGCAGAATAAAAGAAGAGTTTGGAGGTGAAGTGGATTGGTGTACTGGGACAGCAAAAAAAAAAAAAAAATCACACTTTGTGTTCTTGCTCTTGTTTGTTGTACTTTCAGCATTTAGGAAATAATAAATAAACACAAAGCAGGCTAATTTAAACCAGTTGTTTTTCCTTCCATCCCCTTGTCCATATGCGTGTGACAAAGAGGCTGAACCATTTGGATCCATATGCAACAAGGTTTAATGATGACGAAGAGCAGGTAAACATAAACCAAAGCATAGACAGGAAACAGGCCAGGGTCAGAGCAAGAAGCGAGGTAGGGGGCAAATAAGGGGTCAAACACAAAGAGGCAACAGAGACTAAACGCTTAGACCAAATGCACCGCATCTACCTGTTCAAGACTTCGCATAGAACAGAGTGGAGAGCGGGATTAAATACAGCATGGTGATTAGCCTGAATGGAAAACAGCTGGCAAAGGCAGGAGTGGCCGCTGCATGATGGGACATTGAGTGAAGGGAACAGGTGTAGTCAGTACTCTGGCGAGGGCTGTCTCTGGTGGTTGGAGGAGGTCATGACTGGTTGAGTCATGGCAATGCATGTGTTTGGGTTTTCTTTTATTTTTATTAGATTTATTTGCTTTCTGTTTTTGCTGTTTTGTGAGCCATCATGTTTGGGGGAGCAGTCAATAAGTTTGGCGGAGGCATTGCCCCTTCTTGCCAATGCCTGTGAGCGGTCTTGACTTTGACCCAAAAAGTAAAAGCATCCATTTTTCAAAGACATCGATCCACTTGTCAAACATTTTGAGTTTGGAATTTTAATCCAACCACTTTCTTAAACCAATTGAAACTTCTCTAAAATATATATCTAAATTTTGCTTTTATTTTAACAAAGACCTAATACTCTTTTTTTTAACATTTACAGAACAACAACGACATTTTCATGATGCTTCAAGGTGTTGAATGACAGAAAGAAAAAGAAATGTATTTTAAAACAAATCAAATACAGACTTTTTTCTATGAAATGTGTTTGGAATGATAAACTTCACAAGAATAATAATTTTCTAAAATAAAAGCGACAAAAAAAAAAAAAATCCCCAAACTGACAGTTTTCATTTGGTCTCCAACAGTTTCTGGGACCAAATGAGACAGTCAGCTGATTAAGCATCCTCAGACACAGAAAATGTGTTGAGACATAGAAAAGAAGTGTGAAAGAGAGCGACACATGAAAGCTGGAAGACATCCATGGAGAGACGAGGGCTCCGGTGAAGCCGAGCAGCAGCAGACATGATGTGCACCTCCCTGGCCTCGCCCTCACTGATGTGCTGGCAGCTGTGCCGTGCGTCCTTCACATGCTCACACATCCATCATCATCAGAGGACATTGCTTTGACATTTTCAGGAGACCAAAAACTCTCCTTAAAGAGGGTTTGAAGTCTCAGTGTTGTTGCCATTTGAAGTGGGACCTCCCAGATACGAAGTGTGTGATGATGTCAGAGGAAGCATGTTTTGTTGCTTGGGTCAAACTAAAGCCAAAGGAAATACCAACTCCTCGTGTTCAAACTCATAAAATCACTGAGACAAACATTAAAAGTTAGTCTACCAAAACTGCATATAATAAAAAATATTTTGTCACAATGTAAATTCAGACAGTTGTTCAGGCCAGATTTTTTTCTCTAAATATTTATGTTGACTTTAAGTGAAATATTATTCTCTTGACCCATCCATTTCTCTAGCTACTGTTGGACAAAAGTGAGTACACCGTAAACAGGTAACCAGTCTATTAAAGGGCAACCAACTCACATCTGGAGGCAATTTAGAGATGCAAATTAACCTACAAAGCCTGTTTTTAGACTGTTGGAGAAAGCCGAAGTTCCTGGATAAAATCCAGGAACAATGTTGGGAGTCATGAAATACAAAGCAACGACTCAGTGTAATTTAATTACTTTTGTCAGCAATGGAGTAATGTAACAAAATACAGTTGAAATTGGAGACACCATTTTTCCATAACTCTCTGTTTGGAGGGTTAAATGTAGGGGTAGGGAGGAGGGAAGAAATCAGATTTGGCCTACAAATAAATTAGTGTAAACAGTTGGCTCTGACATCGTCCCTAAGTAAAATTAAACAAAACAGACCATTTAAACAACAAAAAGACAAAAATTACTGATGCATGTGCACATGGATGTTTGCTAATGTTGAGTTGGAGATTGGTCAAAGTTAGATGAAGACAGCAGAAATATGGACGTGGATGAATTTGTACAGGCATTGGAGATATTTGAATTATGTCCAATTTGTTGAAAACAAATGCAAACGCATTAAACTGCTTTCCACTGTCATAGTGTCAATGACCAACCTGTCTGTACACTATGTGCTTTATATTTTTTTCATGTTCCTGTGTTGAAATTAATGAGGTGGTGCTACAAAAACTTAATTTTGCAGATTTTAACAAGGATATATTGTTTGTGCTAGCTTTGTTCCCTAGAAAAATGTGTATGTAAATAAAAAAAAAGTGAAGTAAAGTATGAGTAGTGAATTACTTTTTAAACTAGGGAATGAGTAATGCAATTTATTTGCAATTGAATCCAGTAACTACATTAAAGTAATACATTTGTCTTTAAAATTAATTTACCCAGCGCTGTCCACACATACATAGGGAGAAAATAAAACCTTCACACAGAAAGGACCTGTCAAGATTTAAAACATTGCTGTAGGACAGAAGTGCTAACCACTATGCCATTGTGAAGCCCCATTTTCTTGATCCTTATTATAATGCAAAAAGGAGTGCAATAATATTTGTAACACAATGAAGAGTCATAATATCAAGGTTTTTTTTTTTATTCATTTGGATGTTGCAGTAAAGTTAAATATATCTGAAGTTTCATAAATGATCAAACTGACTGATGATGGTGATTTCTACAGACAGAGTTTCAGGCTGAATGTTCAAGCAAAGGTTTCCTACTAATGCTACAAAAATGTTTACGGCATTTTGCACTCTTTTTGGATTTATCTGAGGGCTATTTTTTTTTAGAAGTCTAGCACGCAGAAGCTGCAGGTGCTTAAAGTAATGCATTTGGAATCATTTCAAGGAAGCCTCAGCTATGTAGTGAAGTATTTGGAGCTGCAGGAGTAGACACACTTAAGACCACCTCCAGGCATTTATTTATTTGATGCTGTTTCCCATGAAATCAAAAGGGTCCTCTGTAACATTAGATTTAGCACGGTGCATTATCAGTAGTCATGGTTGACACAGTGATACAAATATTTTTGGATGGATGGATGGATTATGTTAAATTTCCCCTTTGTGGTATCAATTCTATTCTATTATATTTTAGTCTATTCTGCTAAAAAAAATTATCATGGCCCAAAATATATTTCATACACAGACTATAATGCATGCATCACACATGTGAAGGCAATGCAGAGCTCAGGAGCGCACCTTGTTCTATCCCGAGGCTTGTAAAGCTCCATCAGCTGCAGGAATGCAGACATTGATTATGTCAAAGTGGAGTTTCTGGCTGTCTGAGTCACTGTTGGTGGACTTCTGAAAGCAGGAGGAGGCGGGGAGGAAAAAAGGGTAAGAAACTCCTGAGGGTAAAACACATCACAAAAGGCTGGCTGAGAAGGAAGTTAGAAATCCCAATTTACTGAGACATCCATTTTATTTGGAGCCCATCAGTGTCTTTTCCAATAGCCATTACCAGCAATGACACGAGGGAACAGAGGAGAGAGGTTTGGGATCAATGCTCTGATTAAAGAGATGTGCTAAACTCTCTGAGTTGTTCTGAACGACTGATGAAACATACTACCTGTTCAATAAACCAAATAAAAGCACATATATAAGAAAAGAGAGCGTTAGTGACTGTCTGGTTAACCGACCAGTACACTAGCCTTTACTTTATGGTGTTTTGATGTTGCTAATGCTTATTAAACTTGTGTGTGCCAGCATCTATGTATTAACTGGGGTTTCCAGCATGTGACACAGAGGGTGTCAGCTCAGCAACAGTCAGCTTGAAAGGCCTGGAGGGAATCTCATCCATCCATGGGTTTTCTTGGTGGCATAGTTATCTAACTTCATCTGCGACCTCAGCCTCTGTGACTGACAAGTCACCAGACAATTCCTCTACTCCTGCTCTGGTGCTCAAAAGTTTTTTCTCACACTGCAAAAGTACAGCATGGGATCAAAACACTCTACAATCACTGCAGAGGAAATGGTGGGTTGTTGTAACATGGGGTGAGTTGTAAAACTACCAATTTTACCAGTCGGGGATAAGATGGAAGTCAAATAATCACAGCCAGGATTTCCAGATTCAGTTTCACTAGTTCAATGGAATTTTGAACACTTGATTTCATATAAGATTTTGACGTAAAAAAACTTTTTTGGCCATGATAACTTTTTGCTTAGCACTTCAACAATCACAGTACCACCCATGTGACTTATTTTAGATTGAAGTTTGACTTCTGAGGCTATGGGTGATAGATTTTCTACCCTCTAATTTCCAACCTCTTATCCTGCACGGCATTCCATAAAATGGTTGACGTGGCTGCGGTGGGTGGAATCAAATCTTTAAAAAGTAGTACAACCGTCTCTTTTACACGTAAGTTGCACCTGTATTGGGGTTTGACACATATGAGTACTGTAGGTTTTTGGGTTGTCCTGATCCAAGGACACCCATAAACAGAAGCGGCCACGTCTGTTTATTTATTTCGCGTCTGAAAATGGAACGTCTGATTGCTGTGCATGTGGTACATGTATTTGGAAGTATTTATAAGGATAAAATAAATTACACACACTTGTGATGTATGGTTGATGGTGTCATACATCATCATTTTTGTCTCATGGGCTCACCGATTGGTCTATAGTCTAAAAATTTCAAGTGGGCCACCTTCATGTCCTATTACAGATTTGCCCTTTTTTTTTTTACCCTATCCACCCATAAGGACAGTTGTGACTGAGGCATTACTTACACCCCTTTTGGACTGTTTACAATCATACAGTTTTTATCAGCCAGCGGAAGAGACTGACAGTTGTGTACCTGCTGGTAAATAAAAGCAAGAAAGAAAAGCAGGTCAGTCAGATTAGTTGCTAATCCACCATGTATACCCTGATCAGATACTGTTTCACCTTTTTCTTGTGATCTGGTTTCTTATGTCTGCTTTACAGCTTATCGTGCTACCATGCCCCGATCTTCAGAGGAACCAGATGCACCTTGGATTTCTTAAAATCAGGTATTTTCTTTTTTTTCAGGCGATTTTAAAAAATAGGGCCAAGTAAAGCAAACAGTAAAACCAGACTTAAAAAGCAGCATGAAATCTTCACTGATACAACAGTGAAAAAAAAAAAAATAGTTGTTGAACAAAGAACCAACAGAAGGAAACAAAAGAAAAAAATAAGAAAAAAAAAGTAAAACAAAGGACGAAAGAGATAAAGGATCCTTGGAGGTGAAAGCTTTAGTGTCATCTCAGTAGAAGTATGTGGACATTCAAAACAAGAGAATTGTGGGTAAAAAATTTCCAGTGTAATCTGGGTTGATTAAACCTGAACTCTAAGGTAACCAGCATCGAATACTGTGTATCTGATTGAAAGAGGAAAAATCATAATGACTTTTTTTTGTGTGTTTCGGTTCTTTTAATTTAAGCACACTGTTTTCGTATGGTCACAAATATTAGTTTTTCCAAAAGAAAATATGAGTTTTATAAGAAACATATTTTTAACTGTTCCTTTATTTAAATTACCAACACTTTTGTGGCCTCTTCTTTTCAAACTGCTTTACCTATTGCTATAACGTCCCCATACATGTGCTATAACCAACCTAAATGGGTGGACTGTAACAAAGAAAATTGAAATTAACAAATGTAACAATTAATTAAAGTTTAAGAACACTAACCTAAAAGCTAAACTAAAAAAAAAAAAAAAAATTAAAGCAGACAAAAAGCATCAAAAGACTCAGCAAGTGAAAAAGGCTAAAGAAAAAATGTTAGAAAAGGTTGATTTAAAAAAAATAAAATTGGAGAAAAGTTTAGTCCTAACACATTCTCCCTACATCCAACTTTTTCCCTCTGCCTGGTTTATTTTGCTTTGTGTCCGTTCTGCTTTCATTTTGACTTCAGAGGATGGCTGCCATTGCTACCAGCCCAGCGTCAAATAAAAAGGCGTAACAGCTGAATGTATTTGCTGCTTTTGTAGAACTGACATTGATTATGGCTGTTGCTCTGTGAAAAAGACCTGATTGAAATTGCCAGAAGTGTTTTATACGGTTTGGCAGGAAATCCATCAGGTGCTGGTGATTTGCTGTTTGGCATTTTGTTGAAAGGATTATAGATTTTGTGTAGGTTGATGGTTGTACTGAAACTTTGTACTCATTTGTTTTACATTTTGGAAGGTTCTGTATTTAGCTTTGTTCTGTACGATAGTCAGGATTTTTATAATTTACTATATGTTTAGAACATTGATTTTACTTAGACTTAATGTGCAGTTATTTATAAAGTAGTTTATGTAAAGATAATTGAATATATATATATATATATATATATATATATATATATATATATATATATATATATATATATTAAACTGATTAGACTTTATATATCAGTATGAAATAAGTTTTTGTTCAGACCTCTATTAAATTTTACTTTAGAAATTTGTCATTGGTCTTTCTTTTCTTTAACAAATTAAGTCAATTTATTAAAATATGTTTTAACAAATTCAAACAACAACTTCATTGACCCTTTCCTTTCAGCTTAAATGTTACTTTGTTACATTTTAAAGCTGTGTGCAAAGAAATAACAAAAACAGTCTAGTACAATTCAGTCACATTGATTTTTTTTTTGTTAAAACCTTTTTTTTATACTTTGCAAATGTTGATCAGCAACTTCTTGCATTTCAATACATTTTATTGCTCTATGACAATGCTAGCAGACAGACGCTAGCATTCAAATCGCTTTATTTTTTAATGCTTCTTTTGAAAGTTTTACTTAGGTGAAAATGTGTTACTGAAAATTACCATAGTTCATGTTTTAAATGCATATCCATAATTTAGAAAATATGTTCTATAAGAGGCCCATTGAACTAAAAGTCACATTAACAAGACAAAGGAGTAATAGACAAGTCTGTCAGTCAGTCAAACTTTATAAGCTGCATTCACAGTAATTCTAGAACTTGTTTGAAATGCACCATGTTAGCCACATTAGAAGCATTAGTGTATTTATAATATTTGTAACTAGAGATGTTCCGATCTGATCAGCTAATTAGAAATCACAGTTGTTGATGGCTTGATCGACGTTTTTCGCCTGATCAATATCGAATATTTCAGTTGTTCTTTTTATGATCACTGCTTTATACGTGAAACTTATTATTCCAGATAAATACTCCACTAGAGGTCTGCGTATAATGAACGGATCATGACATGATATTGCCATAAATCGCAGCAGAATATGGCAGCGGCAACAAAAACAGTTCAGTCAAGCAAGCGGGTCATTCACAGATTAACAATAAGCTGCATAAACATTTAAAACTGGCAAGTGTCTCCATTTCCATTACAAACAAATTTCAACATAAAAATTGGTGTTTCTTTTTAATCTCAAGGTCTCCATGGTGCCGACAGAGAGGCAGCTGCTAACTGAATGCTAGCTCTGTTATTTACCCACTTAAGACTTAAGCTCTTCTTTGATTTGCCTTTTTTATTTCTTTGACAAGAAAGTAAGAAAATTAACTACTGTGGTAATAGAACATGAAATGTAATGTCTTTAAAAACAAATCTTATAATCTTAGAAAAAACTGCTGAACGGTTCCAATGATACAAGTCATGATATTAATGCTGCAACAACGCCATCATTAATTTTTGAGATTTTCAAATTAAGACATAAATCTATACTTTCTCAAATGGTTGATTATCACCTGTATTCACTGAATAACAGTTTTTTTTGTTTAGTTGCACTATTTTTGCTTCAAGTTATTTCACAGAAGTTCTATATTTAAGTGCTAAATGATTCAAAAACCTTTAATGAAATCAAAAAAGGGAACAACTTCAATCTGTTTATTACATTTGTTCATTTTTTAAATGTGTTACAAAAGCATTGGATCGGGACTCTATTGGCGGGTACTTAAAATCAAAAGACTCATATTTGGATCGGGCCCTAAAAACCTGATGGGGACATCCCTACTTGTAAATCCCAGTCTTGTTTGCGAGAAGTAAAAAAAGACTCATACTACTAAAACAAACATTACTGAGACGTTCCTTATTCCAAACCTAAGTAGTAAAAAACAAAAAAAGTCAGTTCAACACGGCTACACATAATCACCGTAACACCCAACCAAATATCTGACAATGCACCACTTACCTGTCAAGTTTGCTTCAAAATTAGTGAGCACAACCAGAACTATTCCATTTATAATTCAATCTGGATTATAAGTCTTACAAAAAATATTAAAGATTTTAAGTGTGCCCGGCTTATAGTACAAAACTACCATACTTTCTGAGCTGCTTTTTTACTGCACGTGTTAACCTTCATAACTGAGAAAAGCTCAACAGTGATTTCCTGCAGAGCGAGATTGTTAAAAAGCCCCGATTTAAACCTTTTCATCACAACAAAATATTTTTCAGAATAAAAGGAAACAACAGCATCTCTCTGGCTGTGGCTTTAATCATTCAACAATCAAATACTCATTCAGTCTTGTGCGGAGAATCAGCAAGAAGAATGTTGGTCCACCTCTGAGTTTCAGCGTGATCAAGCACTCACGCCGCTGAGGGAGATCAATTGTCCCGGCGTGTGTTTAAGTCACTCTGGATCAATAAAGCAGATTTAGGAGAGTTGGTATTTTCTGGAACAACATATGGTTTTTGTGAAATGAAGTGTGTCATGAGAATACTGACACTCAGCAGAAAATAAGCCCTGGGTTCACAGTGGAAACATGCAGCTAAATGAGATGCAGCAGCAGGGTTTTGTCCTGCTTGCAGGAAAGGAGTACTGAGCCGAATATTACACACGTCAACAGATTCACAACAGCTCAAACGTGAAGTGAGCATGTTTCTGCGTTGCATCCTATGAGAATCCAGAAATACTTTGGTGCTCTCTGTGTGCAGTTCAGGCGCTTCCTTCTTCCTGTGATACACACACCTGCCTGCATAAGAATAACCCTACCTGCTTGTTTGTGACCTGCACAGGGATTTCCTGCTGCATATTCATTTTTCACCATCAGAGACAACTTGAAGGTGGAGAACAAAAGTGATGCAATTAGAGAGGCAAGCTCAGAACTAAGATCACACAAAGAATCCAATTCTTATTCTGATACTGTAATAAGACAAGAGAGGAAGCTCTTTAGACCCTGTCTGCAGACACCAACCTTACCACCATGCACACACAAATTAGGCTTTGCACAGCATATTGTTTTAGGCAGGTCTGCAGCAGGTGCTTCAGATCTTGCATTTTCTGTCAGATTTAATGTTATATTCCCTAAAAAGAGTCTAACTTTTGTTTACGAGTCTATTCCCAG
Source organism: Oryzias melastigma (assembly GCF_002922805.2). Taxonomy (NCBI): domain Eukaryota; kingdom Metazoa; phylum Chordata; class Actinopteri; order Beloniformes; family Adrianichthyidae; genus Oryzias; species Oryzias melastigma. The sequence continues at coordinate 13,302,589 of NC_050516.1, read as the reverse complement.
AAGCGTTTATAAATTCGGATTGTGGGGCTGTTGGCGAACGGAGCATATTACAAACGATCTCACAGATACATAACTGAACCTGAAAAATTAAAAGAAGGGGTTGTTGTAAAACAAGAAAAAGTTGTTTTCTGCAGGAGGAATCAAGTCAACTTGGAATATTTTCTGAAAAAATAAAATTAAATAAATAATTTTCTGCTCAAATGGGAAGTGGATAATTGTAATTATTTAAATTGTAATTTGAAGACCAACCCAAACCTCCAAGCGAATTAATTATACAGAAATCATCAGTAAAGTTGGAAAGGGTCAGAAATGACAATCTATGACTCCATGAGTGTGAGCTGGGTGTAAGACAGTAAGGCCACAGTCTTCCTTAGAATAAGGTAGTTTAAAAATATATATATTTGAGAAATCTTTTGATTTGCTTTGCTGATCAGGATTGATAACAGACACTTAAAGATTAGAGCAGATCATGGGACGGAGTCATGGTTCTGTTTGAAGCTTATATCTGTAAACTAATGGATGGTGCATAAAATGACAGAAAGTAGCTAATAACTGTTTTCAAAAATGCTTTCACAGTGGATGATGTAGCTCACTTCCAATCATTTTTGAGGCTCACGAATTAACCGATGTGGCAAAACCACTTGATTACTTCAACTGATTTGTATTACTTATGTGATCCCAAATATGGTGTGTGTACCAGTGTGCAAATGCAATAAGTAGACACTAGTATGTCAGGTTACATTTTAATGACTATCTGAATTTAAACACCACACCCAGTAGGAATGGAGGTTAAAGGCACAGATCAAGTCAGACAGCACACACAAATACAAAGATGCACTAAAAAAGCAACTCTTGAGGAAATGCAACAATAGTGCTAGATACATACCAGGCATGTGATGCTTTGAGAACCCATGTTCAGCACTTTATCTCTGCACATGGTGTTCACACTGCACAGTTGTTACCTGATACTACTCTGAGCTGGAAAAGTCAAAGCAGTAGAAAATTTTGTAAAATTGCTCCAGCTGTATTCCAACAAATGAAGGACTTGCTGGTTACAAACTGCAATTATTGATTTTTCCTCTGTGATCATTTTTTAATGATCAATTTATCATTTATCAATTCTATCAATTTATCAACCAGTGACCCCAGCTGTCAAAATAATCTAATTGTCGACCAAGCAACCAGGACACCCCAAACCCTGGATCTGTCGAACTACTGTTCTATTCATGTAAGGGCCAAGTGGGGCAATTGCTCTCAAAAATTTAGATAATGACTGATCTTCAGAAAGAAGAAGTTTTATCCAAATAAATGCCAATGACTTTCCTGTGAGGCACAAGGTAGATCCTGTCAAACATCACACAACCAAGATCAGTAGGCACTAGGCTCAGTGGGTTACACCTGGCAACAGTCGGGAACATCAGAAAAGCTAAGATCAAGGGGTGTTTTTCTCACCCTCGCTCTGCACCTTAAACAGGAAACCTTATGTCTGAAGATTCCCAAAGTGACTGGTTCTTAGAATCTTCGACGACACAGTTTGTTCATGTTTGAGCGTGCACCCTAGCAGATCAGTTTATATCTTAAAGTTTGTTTGTAAGATGGCTTTGGATTTTTTTTCTCAAAGAAAAAGAAAACTGTTTTAAAAAGCTATCTTATAATAGTTATTTTATATATATAATAAAAAGAACGGTAATTTGTCTTCTAACCCCCCCCCCCTAAAATTTGAAAGGAATTGAATAAAAACATTAGGTCAGAAATCCAAATGTTCTTTCTTTTTCTGTCCGTGGCTTTGACAGTGTTCAAATATATTTAAAAAAAACTGCAACTCAAAACTAGAAAAATTGCATTTCCTGCGGAA
>NC_050516.1:13287412-13300617 GCF_002922805.2 Oryzias melastigma | reverse complement strand
TTTGATTGCATGCTGCAATCAAACTAATTAGCCATCTGGCATATTTGCAGCATGAAAGTGCTGATCAGCGTGTGTTCATTATAAATTCTCTCTTCCGCTTTATTCCGCATAGATGGTAATTTACCGAGTGTTAAATGTCTGAGTTAATTGGTTAATTTGTGGGAAACACCCAGTTTAGTCCCCAAACCACAGCAGGTGATTTCCCTTAATATGTGTCACAATCTGTGTGCGGTTATGGTTTGTTTTCCACTAATGCTGATTTATTTACAGAAAACACACAAACAGGCGTGAGGGCGCCTGAATAGGAAGTTATTCGCAGGCTGTCAGCACATTGATTATCATTTAATTAAACATGCATTATCCTCTGTGGTATTTATATTAAAGCACTCACACGCACACACAGGCTTACACAGAAGGGTTAAACAGTTCTGGAAAAGGTCACGTTTAATTACATCCAATATGCATCGCTCTCTGAGCCCTGAAACAATTACAAGTTAATGGAGAAAGTCACAGTGAGGAGCTTTCTGGAGCACGTCGGAATAATAATGTGACAGAAATGTGCAGCTTTTCGTGTGTCAGGTCTCAGAAGTTCATTTTGTGAGGATTAGTATGTTTTGGGTCCAATTTTCTTATCTGTAGTCATGTTTTTGTGTCATTTTCTGTGTTCAGATTTTTTGGTTTTGTCACTTTCTTCAGCCACAGCCATTTTCAATCTTCACAGCTGTTTCCATTTGTGTTAATTGACTCCCAAGGTCAAGATTTTCTTATTAGTCATTGTCAGATCCTCAACTGGCTTCACCTGTTTACCAAGTAATGTTGAGGATCTTGATTATTACTGTTCATTTTTTGTCTTATTAACATTTTATTATCAACCTAAGATTCCTTCCACAAGTCTCCTGCATTGACATATATTATTTCCTGGGATAAAACAAGGTGTTGACATCACCCATAGAAAATGCCTGACCTCTGGCCTTCACAAAATCAGGTCAAAGCCGTCGACATTGACTGGTCCGAGTTGGTCTGAATTATGTTTTTAGAGGAACTACTGACACCAATCAGGAGTGAGCTTGTTTAAATAACACACCTTTTCTCAGTAAGTGGACTCAGGAGAAGCTGTCAATCAAACGCCTGACGTGGGGCCATGCACCACATGGTTTTACTGAGGCATCTGATTGGCCTGTTTATAACTTGAATAACCTGCAATGAAAATAAAAAAAAAAAAAACATTAGAAAAGCTTAGGCTTAGAAAAAAAAGGTTAATAAGAATGTGTCAGCGCAATAATGGTGATTCTGACAAATAAAATGACTGAGAAACAACTGTTTATTGAATTTAAGTGACTTTGTTGTCTGTAATTTTTCAAACTATGCTGGCACAAAGAAGGATCATCCAGTGCTTCAAGCACTGCCTCTTGTGGTCAGAAGGAATAAGATAAAACTAAATGATGAAAATGATGGTTGTCAGCCCCTTACAACCCCAAACCAACTTTACTAGTAAAACAAAAATAGCGAGCAATACTGGAGCAATACTGGATGAGGAAAACAAAAACAAACTAGGATCTAGCCGTGTACAAGTGGACGCATCAGAATGGAGCAGGTCATCATATTTTCTTCACAACAAAAGCAATCTTTTTTAAACTGCATTTTTTTCATCTCCTGCAGAATTTGAACAAAAGACAATTTGTAAGCTTAATTTTCTTTATTCGTGTCCTTAATTATTGGAAAAATGCTGCAAGAACATGTAAAAAAAACCTCAATGTTTATCTGAGAGGGGCTTTAAAGTTCGTTTTACCAGCATCATCCATAAATTAGGTGACGCTGTTGTTTAATGTGAGAATACAAGCAACACATATAAATGAAAAAACCTGCACATGTATCCTGCTCATGCAGCTTTTTATGGCTTACACAATCATTTTACCAGGGCCAGACCTTCTTTAATTCTCCCTGCTAATCACTCACAATAGCCCAATTAAGCCCAATCACTTTCACAGACCAACACCCTCGACATAACGAGGCCGTCATAAGAATTCGCTGGCTCTCAATCACAGCTGCACACCGGGATTATTCTTATGGACGTAATTGCATCCACATGCCAAGCATGACAACTCTAAGCTGCAGAGGTTTTTTATCTGAGACTCTCAGAGAGCATCACATACATTTTTTTTCCTTTTTTTCTTTTTTTTTTTTTGTTGGAATGCTGGCATCGTGCCTGAATGAAGGCCCTAAGGCAGTGCTGGGCTAAATTTGAACTTGTTGGAGTTGAAGGTCTCAGGGTTTTTTCTCTGAATGCAAAAATATGCAATTAATTTGGAGACATAACTGTTGCTGCCACAGAACTCCTGCTGGAACTCCAGAGACCTTCTCAAAGACTGTTTTATTTCTCTTTCTCATAAGCCTGAACTCTGTCAATCAGGACTCATGCAATTCTAAAGTTAAATCAGAGTTTCTTTTTTAATGTCCTGTTTACTCCTTCATCAAGAAAAAAATAGTTTGTAAGCGTATGAAACAAGCATGGAACTTTCACTTTTAAAAAAGCTAGAAAAAAAAGGCATTAAGATTCTTTCCTATATCCCATGTTTGAAATCTTTATATTCTATCTCCAAAATGTCAGAATAAAATGATGTTTTCCTTTTTTTCCCCTAGAAAATCCTTCAACTTCATAGATTTACAATCAAATTGGTATGAAGCTTAAACCATTGAATAAAACTATCAACAATTCGAGGTCTGAATATGTTCTGGAAACAAGTTTCAGATGAACAAATCTATATTCAAAATGAACTCTTTATTTAATGTTAATTATTTTGTTTGGAGGAGAAAGATATTAGTCCACTCGGCTTAGAATGACATTCCAGTGAAGCACGGCGATGGCAGTCTCATGCTTTGGGGCTGTTCTGCTGTCAGAGAACCTGTTACAACGACAAATTGAAAACATCACACACTAAGACCTCAATGTGAAATTATTAATGTAATTTTAGGAAAAGGTTAAAGCTTGAAGGTGATGAATGAACCGGCGTTTTGAAACCAATCATTTGGGTAAACGCTTGTCTAAGAGCCGTATCACAAGGAAACAAAGTTAGGAAAAAGATTTCTCAACTGATTATGGATTCCAGACTGGTATAATTATGTGGTTTATGTGAAATTAGTATGCCCAAACGGAATTACACAACACCAAGTCTTCCATATATTGGAATAGAGCTGTGAAAGACAAAGCTGGAGCAAAATTCATAAGATTTGCCCTGCTTTAACATTTATGTACATATGTAGCATCATGGATGATATCACACATAGATTATCCCTATTTTTTTTATTTTTTTTTATTTCTAATGCTGCATTTACCTCGGATGTGATTTGCATGGCAGGGACTTCAAGTTTCAATGTTAGGTCAATGTACAGACCCAATCTGAGGTCCTGAGGTGCGATTTTGGCATCAGAACCGGTGCTGACTCGGTGACGTTGATGTGACGTGTCAACCAATCAAGGACTAAGCTTTGGGCATATGGCGTTTTCAGTGACTCGATCAGCAGATGAAAAAAAATGTCCAGTATGACCGCTTGATGCAAGGATTTTCATCCTAGACTTCCATCCATTCTTAATCCACAAAGACTCTCTTGGTCGCGAAGGCAAAAAACACTCTGGATGAGTCGTCAGCTGGTCACATGGAAATCCAGACACGATAACGTGGTTCTGTAGAGCTCTTCGAAACATTCAAACCCAAGCTACTCGCTCAACATCCTCTATGTTTTCAACAAATGAAGTCCAGAAAAACTTCGGCGGTTGCTTTGCAGGCAGATCACCAAGGTGTTGAGCAGCAAATTTGAAGCGCATCAAAAGAGAGGTAATAGATATTTGACGCATGAATTGCATCCCGTGTGAATGCAGTATAATTCTGAGTCTGAAAAGGAAACAAATGCAAGCATTTTGGGGGAAAAAAAATGTTTTTTTTCCTGATCACTTCATGCAGTCATGTGCATCGGAGGAACTCTCCCAGTACAAATATGTAGATTTGTGTCTCACAGAGGTGAAGTATTCTGGCTCAGTTCTCTGTAAACATCAATGCTGCTTGGAGTCCCTGCCAAGTGAGTACGAGCCAAAAAAAACCTTTTGAGGCCATGTATCAAGTGAATGTCTTTTGTGTCGTTTGGCTCCATCCATCTCCACAGTTTGTGGGCTTGTTTTTGTTTTTTTTCTGACAGAAACTTATGTCTGGATATCACTGCAGTCATTTTTTTTCTGTTCCGAGACAAATTGCTGAGTTTGGTCACATGGGGCCCTGTAAGGGAAATTCCCCATTGTTTTAGTTGGGTTCAGTTCAGCACCTACAGCACATGTTAAACGTTTCTCTGTGACTTCTTTAACCGAGGTGAGCATGTTGAGCTGGGATTGTAGAATTGGAGATTGCATTACACCTGAGACAGCGTTTGGTCTTTCCCTGAGTGTGCCAGACTACTTTCCAATATTGACGCCTTGGCGACTGGAGCCTGGTTCTTTCATCTTGCTGTTGCCCTCCTCCTTGGAGTCCTATATGCTGGGCTTGGGGCCACCTCTTGCATTGACTGGCTGCAATACAACCCCACCACCATCCTAGTTGCCCCTGGAGCAATGGTTGTAGGAAAAGGGGGTCAGGATTATTGGAGCTGCAGTGCATTTGGCTGTGTTCACACCGCCATCAGCGATGTGCGTTCTATTGATCACTTAAAGTGAAAAGTCTATGTAAATGTGCGTCTTGGGCTTGTGTGTTCAAAATTTTTGTTCACGCAAAGCTACACAAGTTTCTACAACCGCTTTTGGGTTCTACGTGCAAAAGGTGCAGCCATCTAACGCATGTTGAAAGCGAAACCAAGTCAAACTTTGACCAATCAGGGACTTCAGTTCAAAGCAGCGAATAACAAAAACTCTGATTACTCAGGATTTTAGCAGCATTTAAACGCATTATTTACACATGAATCTTGGAGACGTGAAAAGAGTCTCAAATCACATTTGTGCGTAAATTTGGCTTTTATAAGTGTATCAGGTGATTTGTGCATACTTTTTAGAAGATTTGTTTCTGTAGTTAGTTTGTGTAAAATATATTTTGTGCATGTGTAAATTGTATTTTGCAATGCTTGTACATGTGAATACACAATTGCAAGTACACACAGTTACACACAGAATGTATTGCAAGAGTTACAAATCAAGACATACACACAAATCGAATAAGACTATATTCTGTCCATATTTTGTTCAAAGTCTTTGAATCTCAAACTGATTGTAAAGACAGCTGTCATAAAGGTTGATTTTGTTATTTTGTTTTTACCAGGGGATTTAAATGCTCTTTATAAGATTTCCTACTGTGGCCATCATTTAGCAGCTGTCCTAAGAGAGAATGCTGAGTGTTCAGTGTGTCACAGACATGTACACAAAGAGGCCATGGGTGTCTGAAGGCGTGAAAACATATGGACCGATGCTGGCAGATCTCTGGTGACCAGAGCTTGTTCCTTCTGTTGGAGGTAGATTTCCACAGAGTTGGCTACGCCTAAAGGCAGAGAGGCAGAAAAGGATTACCTTCTTCTTACTTTCACACTTGATAGCTGAAGCAGAAGCTTTGGCCCGGATGTGCCCACAGCTGTTACTTCTGTCCTCAAAGAGCTTTCCTCTTAACCTTAGTCACCTGAACAAATCAAAGCGGAACTGCAAGACGAGAGCAGGGCCAAAGAGTGCCATTGTGAGCTCATCGTGGTCCTGCAGGGATCTGAACTGCTTTAAGTTCTCAGTAATCCATCTATATCACCTGATGCTGAATGTAAATGGATGTTCCTGCAGAATCTGACAGACTGTGCAGTAAAAATTGTTGTAGTTTAACCATAGCGGATGCACTTGTGTGGTCAAACTGATGTAGGATTGTCAGATCAGGCTATAAATAATAGGTGTCATGCCAAGATGTTAGACATGGCCATCACCAATTTCTATCAAACAAACTTAAAGATAAAAAAAAATTAAAAAATCTTGTCATCTTACATGCATGAAAACAGCTTTTCAGTAAGATCTTATTAGGCTATATTCACAGCGGGCACGTGATGCACATTTGAGAATGCCCTGTTAGTGTTTAATGGTGTTCACACCACTTTTTTTCATCTGTTTACTGGTATATTTCTGCCACTTGGTGCGAAATGTTGCAGCTGTGCAAATCTTGTTCTAGGCTTTTTCTTTCACAGCTCTATACCAATACAATTAATGAAAGACTTTGTGTCGTATAATTCCAGCCGGGTACAAACCGCAATTATTAATTTTCTGTCATGATCAGTTTTCAAACGATTGGTATTTATGTGAATAAAAGGGATGCCATCCATATGCAACTACCAATTCTGAGTCCCTGATTGGTCAACATTTGATCTGGTTAACTTCAGTGGCCTGTGGATTTTAGAACCTGAAAACAGTTTTAGAAACTTGCGTGAAAGTGAGCGTTTTTAAGACAGGTCCACCTACAGACCTTGCAAAAATATATGTCTTAATTGCTTTGTCTCCAAGTAACAATGCCCTGATGAGGAGACAAAACAAATTGCTGTAATAAGTCGTGAACGAGCATTGACTTATTGGCACAAGCTTTTACCAAAAACTGATTTTTACAAAAATTTGTCTTGTTAGAAAAGAAAAGAAAAGGAAAGATGACCATTTTACTGTGTCTTTGTTGGTGCTTTTATTCCAAACCAATGCTGACAACGTTTTCAAATCATAATATTACTTTGAACGACTAAAATCTCAACAGAGTGACATATTTTTCACAAATTCTGATCAGAAAGAATGTTGGACGTATACATAATTTCTTGATAAACAAGAGGTATATTCCACTGTAGAAACCACATGTTTGACTTAGAAGTTTAGACTCTTGGGCAATAAATAGTACCAGTTCAAGACAGATTTGAGGAAATCTATTAAGACATTTTCTATTTTGTAATTTATTTTTAGTTTTCACAATCCTATGAGTAAGAATGTGATATTTTTTCTATTTTTGCAATCTCTAAATACTTGGGTCTATTCAATGGCTGTCAGTGGAGGATTTCACCAGAGCCATATGATAACAAAGTGTGCATGCAAAATAAGATTTTAGCATTTGGAGCATGTCAGCATCACACATTTATCATTGACAGAATTTAAGTTGCCAGAAATGGAGGAAGCTGGAAAACATCTTTCTCCTGGCTCCTCTTTCCGGTCTCCTCAGTATGCTTTGTGTGCATTTCCGACTGTGTTCATATCCGGTCGTTGGAGCAAGCAGGATTCTCAAGCATCCGTAATGAGAACGGAAATGTATAGCTGCATAATAGATGGCTTTACAATGCAAAACAATTTAATTGACTTCCTTATACTGTCCAAGGTAAGATGGATCACTGGAGTCAATGTTATCATGTCTTTTTGTCAGCAGCCCTGGATAAGTGACTTGACTATGAGATGAAGATAATAAAATAAATCCAAGGCCTGCGGAATTTATTTATATTCAAAATATTGACTAACCTTGCGTTATGAACTCTGAAGACTCAGATTATAGTAGATTGCTAAACTGAAGCAATTGTGTTGTTGATGCTAAAGGACAACTAAAGCTACGTTCACAGTGAGCACGTTGAAGTTAAACCAGGTCAAACTTTGACCAGTCAGATGTTACAGTGATGAACTGATGCAAACCCCTTTAAAGGGCCTATATGCTTTTCTTTAGCCTTTCAGAGTAAACTATATCCATAATACATTACCTTAAGCACACTAAAGAACAAATTAGTTATGACATATGGATTATTTTTGTGAGCTCTTTTCCTTCCCAGAAGTAAGACGTCTCGATCTCTGAGGCGCCGTCTTTCGCTTCTTGTGGGTGCCGTCCACATAATGACATCATCCTAGAGCCAGCATCAGCACAGTGTCTGTGCTTCCCCCATTAAAACAAACAACATCAAAACTTTTCCAAAGATGGATGTACATATTGTGCATATAAAAGAATGCGTTTTGCAGATAACCACTAGTTCCGCAGAGGAAATGGGGTGCTTGTGTTAGTGGTGCTAGCAGCACAGACTCTTCCTGGAAGGGGCTGTTCTCACTTGTCTACGTCACAATGTGAGAATCCACTTGGTTTTGTGGACTGGGAGGGGCTGGTGCTTAGACCTAAGTGTGGTTTGTGCCTGGACAAAATTATATGATATCACATCTTTCACATATTGGTATAAAACTTAAAAAAAAAAATACCTGAAGCAAAATCCGCGAAATTTCACGTTTGACATTTTCTATCAAATCTTTTTCTGTTGTACTTAGTGCACATGTAGCAACTGTCCAGTGTGAATACTATATACTAAATGTGATTTCTTGAATGCACATTACTTGTCTGTCGTAAGCATAATATTAGAATTTTTTTAATAAACTTAAAAAAAAATGTAAATAAAATAAAAAGAAACGCTAAGACTTAAGGAAGAAGAATAGAGATTTAGAAAAAGTATTCGCTGCAGATTATGTTTAAATAAACAACATTAGGCTCCTTTATCAAATCAACCCATGGGCTTTATTAAGGCTGTCAGAACTCACCGTCAACACTTTTGAATGCTATCCTCAGGGTCGCTCAGTGAGATTTTACTAAAATGTTGAGACCTTGAAAATGATAAAAGGTTAAACCGCTGAGCTGAAAAATGTGTACGAAACGGGGGAATGTGCTATAATTTGTCATACTAAAAGTTAATCAAAAAAGATAAAAGCTGTTTTCCAGTGGGTGAGTTGCATTCAGCTTTTACTGATGAGCTGACTCAGTTTTTTCACTGAAACTCTTCATTGTAGCTTCTGCCTCCTGGCCATCTGTCGTGGCTGTTTTTAGTTTTTCCATATATTTATTAAGGTGGAGGTTGAGTTCCATTTTCTTATCTTTTTGGGGGTCCTCAGTTTCAAAGAGCTAAATTAATGAGGGCCACACGATCTTTTTTTTCTTTTTTTCTCAGAAAAATAAACCAGGCAACAAAACTTAATGTTCACAGGATCCTGTTGCATCAGCCTCACTGCTGTAGACAGCTTCAACCTTTAAGACTCACAAATCCTGAGAAGGTTGGGAAATCTTTAAGACAGTAAAGAGGGAGGAAGGTGAGACGAGGGAGGAAGAGCTGAAGGAAGAAGCACAACAATATGGACATGGACAAACCAACATTAAAAATCCAAGCTCCTATATGCACCGATGTGAAGGCAACGTGAACCTGAAAACTACTAAATATTACGACCAAAAACTATTTGTACTTCACAGCCTTTTCAGTTTATTGAAAGAGCAAACACAATAGAAATCTTCTTTTATAAAACGACAGAAAGACATCAAATAATGAAACTAAATGTCAATGTGACCAGATAAAAATGACAAAAAGCCTAAAATGAAGAGGTGGGTTGTAAACTCTATGAAAATCAGGCTGTTTAAAGGTCATTTTTGTTAAAGTGAATGTCCTCACAGAAACATTTTGGATTTTCTAGTCTTTTATGAAAGCTTGTTTTGCCTTTGTGTTCTTTGATGAACAGTTGACAAAATCATAGGGTTTGTGCAAAAAATCAAGTTAATGTCACTATAAACTCACACTCAACTTGACCAAATGTTTTGATTCGTAATTATTTTTACTTTTGAATAAAACTCTGATCTTTGTCCTGAGCAGTTTAAAGTTAATAGTTGTTCAGCCCTTCACACAGTGAGTCATAACGTCACGTCTGACTTCTAACCAAATTTGCTGGTTGTTCTTTTATGTTAACCACACTTATCAGTGTCTTATCATTTTTTGTGAGATTACCGGTAAATAAAACTACAATTTAGAGAAAAACAAGTGCTTTATAATGTAGAAGTATCTCTAGTGTCAGGGCCCAACCTCCCATGTCCTCCTCCGACCAGCAGAGGGAACCCTCTCCAGAATACTGACTCACTCTGCTCACTTCAGCTCGTCTTCACCAGCTGTGCTTCATCATCATCAGTATGTTGTTTATATTCCCGCTCGTCGTTCAGTTTTGTGCGAAGTCTTGAATTGTTATTCCTAGCATTTATCTCTGTTCATCGCCTCTCCATGTTTTGACATTTGTCTGTACCTCTCGCCCCCTGCCTTACTCCTGTGTTTGAGCTCTGTCTTGTTCTATTCTTTTTTTCTTTTTAACTCAATTAAAAGAAGTTGCACATGAATCAACACTTCTTAGACTCTTCATCACACCTATAGTGTTTAGTTAATAATTATTAACTTCTACAAAAAAAGCATGCCATATCCTGGACTATAACGTTTTTCTTTTTTTAAATTTTCAATTGCCAAAAAATCTTACTTTTGTTGGAAAAAGTGTAACTTGGCTTAAAAAAGGTTTAAAAAAAACACATCCTAGTACATCTATTGTGGCATTTTATTTTTAAACAACAATTCTGCCAGCCTTCAAAAGTTCTAGATAAAAGGAGGGGTGCTAGGTAACCTGGCATACAAAAAAGAAAAGCTGCATTGAATTGTATGGGTTACTCCTGAGCTGAATAGATGTGCCTCTGACCACATGAAGTGAACCTTTCCCAATCAGAAAGTGTGATGTAAGCTTAGTTTTATGACATAGAGCACTCAAAGCAGACTTTGTCAGTTTGTATTTATTCATGCTTTTTTTTTTTTTTTCATTTTCAAACTGGAATATAAATTTTCACCAGAAAACATCTTTGGCGTGATTGATTGTTTATATCTTCTTCTGGAGTTTTGTTGCCTCACATCTGGCCCGGCTGCAGCCTCACAGCAATCACACAAACATTTATGACATGCCAGAAGTGCAGCCTTTAAATCATGTCTGTTTGCTTTTATGGAAGTTTTGGAGTTTGATGTGGGATGGATGATGTGTTTTCAGATCTCTCCTTTTTTTACTAAAATCCTAAATGCAAACATATTTACTTTTTTTAATTCAGTAAAATATTGTTGGTGGAACTGGTTTATACATGTTAAACTGCTTGCTGGCATGTTTAGCTTTCTGGAAATGTGTGCAAAGGTTGTGCTTAATAATGCTTATTTAATGCACAAACTGGGATCAATAATGCATATTTCCTTTTGACCTATGCTCTCTCGATTTATATTAATTCAGTATATTTGAAAATTGTGCAAATATGCACTTCTGCTCTAAACTCACCTTAATTTAGCATTATTATGGGAGTAAAAAATTGTTTTTTTCATAGCTGGAAATAAATTTGAGCATTAAGGAGTTAAACTAACAATTTGTAAATGTCTGTCTCACTTCATTTTCCATCAGTCTTATTGCATGCTGAAATACACCACAAACTTATTCCATCCATCCATCCATTTTCTTGACCGCTGTGTCCCTTTTGGGGTCGCGGGGTGCCGGAGCCTATCCCGGCTGCTGAAGGGCGAAGGCGGGGTACACCCTGGACAGGTCGCCAGTCTGTCGCAGGGCCTCAATCACACTCCCAGACACTCTCACATTCACACCTAGGGGCAATTTAGAGTCATCAATTAACCTATGAAGCATGTTTTTGGACGGTGGGAGGAAGCCGGAGTCCCCGGTGAAAACCCACGCATGCACGGGGAGAACATGCAAACTCCACACAGAAAGGTCCCAGCCGGGAGTCGAACCGGGGCCTTCTCGCTGTGAGGCGAGAGCGCTAACCACTGCGCCACCGTGCAGCCCACAAACTTATTCACTAAACTTTTTAATAAACAAAATAATCAATCACTGATCACTTTGATCATAAATCTAAGATAAACTAATGATAACAACTGAGAAATCACTGCATAGATTCACTCCAGTTTTGATAGATCACAGCGATGACTATTATAAATGACCACTGCTGGATTTAAAGACAGATGTTTTGAAGATAATAGGACACACTTGGTTGACCTGCAGTTTTTCTTTTGTTTTTTACTGAGTAATGAACCAGCAGACGGGAAACACATGTGAGTTGCACTGCAGCAAATCCGTTGCATACATTGTGTTTCATTGCATTAATTTAGTTTGGGGTTTACAGCTAAGTGTCTTTTCATAAAAATGGCAAAAACAACAGCATTTACTGTCACGAGTTAGAGCGTTCAGCTAAGTTTCATTTAGCTGAGTTTCCCATCAAAAACAAATGAACTAATGAGAAGAAAATGATCTTAACGGCTCCTCTGTGTGTCAGCAGCAAACTGCAGGATCTGGCAACCCAGGTCTTTTTCTAAAGTGCAGCAATAACCACGATAATATGTTTTGGACAAACTGATAAAATTTTCGTGTTTGTTCACACAACATAGAGCCAAACTTTAGCTCAAAGACAAGTGTTTTGGTCAACTCACCAAATAACTTCTGCAGAGGCCTCTAAAATGATTAACCTTTACCCCTCACCTATAAAGAGTTTGTGCCAACTAATTAGTTTTGCATTTATTTAGCTCCAATAAACACTGTTCTAAAAGACTTTTTGTAAGGAGGATGATAAAAACAGTTTAATCTTCATCTAAAGTGCGCTGTCATAGACTTTATGGTGTTAACTGAGGTCTGTAGAGTCAGTGATGAGGCTCATTGTTTTGTTTTTGTTGATCTCTGCAGCACTGAGATCTGACAGTCACCCAAACTCATCTTTACTTTTGATAAAATGTGCTTTTCCAGCACTGAAGAATCTTATTTTTCTTTTTTTTTATTAATTAATTTATTAATTTAGTTTATTTATGAGACAATTTTTTTTGATCCACTAAATCAACAAAGATGGCCATCTGTGGAAATCCAAATTTTACAGTCAAAATAAGTTTTTTTCCACCTTGGAAACAGATATAACAAAGGTGTGCAAACTTGAAAGCATTCATGTGCAAAAACATGCTTTTGATCTTTAACTGGCAAATTCTGTGCAATCAATTCAAGATGTTTACTTTTGATGAATATAAAAATCCTCGCACACGTGTTGATTTTCTCAGGCTTCCTTCCACAGCCCAAAAACATGCTTCTTAGGTTAATTCTCATCTCTTAAGTGCTCATGTGAATATTTGATTGTGTGGTCCTGCGATAGACTGGTAACCTGTTCAGGGTGTACCCCACCTTCACCCTTTAGTAGCGGGCTTGGCTCTACCAACCCCACCACCCCCAAAGGGATTAATCAGGTTCTGAAGATGGATGGATGGTTGGTATTTCTGGCAGGTACTGCAAAAACAGGGAGAAGTTGATGCAAACAACCAAAAGTATTGCACCCTCACTCTATCAACTATGAATATGTCTTTGCATCTATATTTCACACATCTGAAAGGCAGCTGCAA